>NW_026646197.1:0-113772 GCF_949987535.1 Balaenoptera acutorostrata
TTTAGGGCTGCTCTGTTGACAAGAACCCCCACTTCATTACACCTTAAATATCCTAGGAAAGAGAAAAATGGATAAAGAAGTTGGGGTCCTCATGTACAATGGAATATCACTCAGCCATGAAATCCACGTCATAAGGCTAGTAGCAGCACGATGAGTGGATTTAGGTACGACGATTCTAAGTGAAATAAGTCACACAGAAAAAGACACTTATCATAAGATATCACTTCTAGAGGGAATGTAAAAACCGCTACACTTGAACTGAATTACAAAACAGAACAGAGTCACACGTTTAGGAAACACACTACGGCTGCTGAACGGGAAAGGTGAGGTGGGGTGATGCATAAAACAAGGGTTTCAAATTAGCTCCGATACCGTTCCATAAACCCAATATGTAAGAGACAAGACCTATTCCTTTTTCAGTGAACTGGACTCAACACCCCCTATTCACCGCACAAGAATATATCTGACTAGTAAGAATCTTCAAACCTATGTATTGATATCTCTCTGTAATTGAGTCAAGGGGGTGTAAAGCGGCATAAACACAGCCGTGAAAAGCAGCTAAACCCCATTATAAAAATAAATTACTTTTCAAAACCCGTGAAACAAAGACAGTGAAAGAGAGAGAAATTCTTCCAAAATTCGTTCAGGGGCTGTGATGCAACCTGGATTGACCATATCTAGACCCACAGCTGATTGAGACATAAGGGTGGACACTCTTGGGGCTGAGAGGTTCGGTGAGGTTGGGTGAGCCAACGCAGACCCTTTCAAGTAATACTGCATGGTACCCATCCCATGGGTCCCAAATCTCCAGGTTCAAGGGCATCTTCCTACGTCGAAAACAGGCATGAGAAACCCAGATGATGGTACACCGTGTGATCGGGAAAGGTTTCTAAAACGCACCTCATTTCTCATCTCCTTTGCTCGGGTTCGCCATTCCAGCCGATTTACTAGCCATCTCCCTCCTTGGAGAATCAGCACCTTTACCCTCCTGTTCCGTACAGGTTGCAATTTGTCCTGAGGATGAACGGGAAGAGGGGGAACCAATGAGAGACTAGCTCCAGGGGTTGGGACAGGCACAGGTCACTCTATTTTCCCATCAGGAAGAAGAATTAAGCACAAGCTCAGCCTGCCCCCCAGAACCAGAAGAGGGCCTGAAGCAATCCTGCGCTTTTGCGGCCAGCTCCCAAAAAAGCGAGTTGAAAAATGGAGCTCAGGGGCACTGCAATTCACAAACCTGCAGAGTTTTAAATGATACCTCTCGTCCACAAATATATTAAGGGAAGGCAACGAAGAGGCTTTGAAAGCAAGGCAGAATTGCAGGAAACAGATTTCAGGAGGTAGATTCGAATCGCCTTGAAAGCACATGAAAAGCGGCAAAACGTGGACAATGATGCCCTTGGCCAAAAAGGGCGTATGCGTTTTTTCCTGAATATATTCAGGAAAAAACGCATACGCCCTTTTTGGCCAACCAAGCAACCTGGAAAGGCCAATCAGCGCTCCAAAGAAGTCTCGCTTCCCAGCGGGCAAAAGGGCCATGCGGAAAAAAGTGTCCAAACCAGAAATGCAGGACCGGCCATGGAGAAATGGGAGCCTTGCTACGCTGATGGGTGGGATGTAAATTGCCAACAGCCACTCTGGAGAAGTGTACGGTGTGTTCTGAAACATCTAAAAAACACAGCTTGGAGAGCATAGGGCACTTCCACTCATGGGCGTATAAATTGGGAAAACTAAAAATCAGCAAGACACAGGCACCCCAAAGTTTAGGGCTGCTCTGTTGACAAGAACCCCCACTTCATTACACCTGAAATATCCTAGGAAAGAGAAAAATGGATAAAGAAGTTGGGGTCCTCATGTACAATGGAATATCACTCAGTCATGAAATCAACGTCATAAGGCTAGTAGCAGCACGATGAGTGGATTTAGGTACGACGATTCTAAGTGAAATAAGTCACACAGAAAAAGACACTTATCATAAGATATCACTTCAAGAGGGAATGTAAAAACCGCTACACTTGAACTGAATTACAAAACAGAACAGAGTCACACGTTTAAGAAACACACTACGGCTGCTGAACGGGAAAGGTGAGGTGGGGTGATGCATAAAACAAGGGTTTCAAATTAGCTCCGATACCGTTCCATAAACCCAATATGTAAGAGACAAGACCTATTCCTTTTTCAGTGAACTGGACTCAACACCCCCTATTCACCGCACAAGAATATATCTGACTAGTAAGAATCTTCAAACCTATGTATTGATATCTCTCTGTAAGTGAGTCAAGGGGGTGTAAAGCGGCATAAACACAGCCGTGAAAAGCAGCTAAACCCCATTATAAAAATAAATTACTTTTCAAAACCCGTGAAACAAAGACAGTGAAAGAGAGAGAAATTCTTACAAAATTCGTTCAGGGGCTGTGATGCAACCTGGATTGACCATATCTAGACCCACAGCTGATTGAGACATAAGGGTGGACACTCTTGGGGCTGAGAGGTTCGGTGAGGTTGGTTGAGCCAACGCAGACCCTTTCAAGTAATACTGCATGGTACCCATCCCATGGGTCCCAAATCTCCAGGTTCAAGGGCATCTTCCTACGTCGAAAACAGGCATGAGAAACCCAGAAGATGGTACACCGTGTGATCGGGAAAGGTTTCTAAAACGCACCTCATTTCTCATCTCCTTTGCTCGGGTTCGCCATTCCAGCCGATTTACTAGCCATCTCCCTCCTTGGAGAATCAGCACCTTTACCCTCCTGTTCCGTACAGGTTGCAATTTGTCCTGAGGATGAACGGGAAGAGGGGGAACCAATGAGAGACTAGCTCCAGGGGTTGGGACAGGCACAGGTCACTCTATTTTCCCATCAGGAAGAAGAATTAAGCACAAGCTCAGCCTGCCCCCCAGAACCAGAAGAGGGCCTGAAGCAATCCTGCGCTTTTGCGGCCAGCTCCCAAAAAAGCGAGTTGAAAAATGGAGCTCAGGGGCACTGCAATTCACAAACCTGCAGAGTTTTAAATGATACCTCTCGTCCACAAATATATTAAGGGAAGGCAACGAAGAGGCTTTGAATGCAAGGCAGAATTGCAGGAAACAGATTTCAGGAGGTAGATTCGAATCGCCTTGAAAGCACATGAAAAGCGGCAAAACGTGGACAATGATGCCCTTGGCCAAAAAGGGCGTATGCGTTTTTTCCTGAATATATTCAGGAAAAAACGCATACGCCCTTTTTGGCCAACCAAGCAACCTGGAAAGGCCAATCAGCGCTCCAAAGAAGTCTCGCTTCCCAGCGGGCAAAAGGGCCATGCGGAAAAAAGTGTCCAAACCAGAAATGCAGGACCGGCCATGGAGAAATGGGAGCCTTGCTACGCTGATGGGTGGGATGTAAATTGCCAACAGCCACTCTGGAGAAGTGTACGGTGTGTTCTGAAACATCTAAAAAACACAGCTTGGAGAGCATAGGGCACTTCCACTCATGGGCGTATAAATTGGGAAAACTAAAAATCAGCAAGACACAGGCACCCCAAAGTTTAGGGCTGCTCTGTTGACAAGAACCCCCACTTCATTACACCTGAAATATCCTAGGAAAGAGAAAAATGGATAAAGAAGTTGGGGTCCTCATGTACAATGGAATATCACTCAGTCATGAAATCAACGTCATAAGGCTAGTAGCAGCACGATGAGTGGATTTAGGTACGACGATTCTAAGTGAAATAAGTCACACAGAAAAAGACACTTATCATAAGATATCACTTCAAGAGGGAATGTAAAAACCGCTACACTTGAACTGAATTACAAAACAGAACAGAGTCACACGTTTAAGAAACACACTACGGCTGCTGAACGGGAAAGGTGAGGTGGGGTGATGCATAAAACAAGGGTTTCAAATTAGCTCCGATACCGTTCCATAAACCCAATATGTAAGAGACAAGACCTATTCCTTTTTCAGTGAACTGGACTCAACACCCCCTATTCACCGCACAAGAATATATCTGACTAGTAAGAATCTTCAAACCTATGTATTGATATCTCTCTGTAAGTGAGTCAAGGGGGTGTAAAGCGGCATAAACACAGCCGTGAAAAGCAGCTAAACCCCATTATAAAAATAAATTACTTTTCAAAACCCGTGAAACAAAGACAGTGAAAGAGAGAGAAATTCTTACAAAATTCGTTCAGGGGCTGTGATGCAACCTGGATTGACCATATCTAGACCCACAGCTGATTGAGACATAAGGGTGGACACTCTTGGGGCTGAGAGGTTCGGTGAGGTTGGGTGAGCCAACGCAGACCCTTTCAAGTAATACTGCATGGTACCCATCCCATGGGTCCCAAATCTCCAGGTTCAAGGGCATCTTCCTACGTCGAAAACAGGCATGAGAAACCCAGATGATGGTACACCGTGTGATCGGGAAAGGTTTCTAAAACGCACCTCATTTCTCATCTCCTTTGCTCGGGTTCGCCATTCCAGCCGATTTACTAGCCATCTCCCTCCTTGGAGAATCAGCACCTTTACCCTCCTGTTCCGTACAGGTTGCAATTTGTCCTGAGGATGAACGGGAAGAGGGGGAACCAATGAGAGACTAGCTCCAGGGGTTGGGACAGGCACAGGTCACTCTATTTTCCCATCAGGAAGAAGAATTAAGCACAAGCTCAGCCTGCCCCCCAGAACCAGAAGAGGGCCTGAAGCAATCCTGCGCTTTTGCGGCCAGCTCCCAAAAAAGCGAGTTGAAAAATGGAGCTCAGGGGCACTGCAATTCACAAACCTGCAGAGTTTTAAATGATACCTCTCGTCCACAAATATATTAAGGGAAGGCAACGAAGAGGCTTTGAATGCAAGGCAGAATTGCAGGAAACAGATTTCAGGAGGTAGATTCGAATCACCTTGAAAGCACATGAAAAGCGGCAAAACGTGGACAATGATGCCCTTGGCCAAAAAGGGCGTATGCGTTTTTTCCTGAATATATTCAGGAAAAAACGCATACGCCCTTTTTGGCCAACCAAGCAACCTGGAAAGGCCAATCAGCGCTCCAAAGAAGTCTCGCTTCCCAGCGGGCAAAAGGGCCATGCGGAAAAAAGTGTCCAAACCAGAAATGCAGGACCGGCCATGGAGAAATGGGAGCCTTGCTACGCTGATGGGTGGGATGTAAATTGCCAACAGCCACTCTGGAGAAGTGTACGGTGTGTTCTGAAACATCTAAAAAACACAGCTTGGAGAGCATAGGGCACTTCCACTCATGGGCGTATAAATTGGGAAAACTAAAAATCAGCAAGACACAGGCACCCCAAAGTTTAGGGCTGCTCTGTTGACAAGAACCCCCACTTCATTACACCTGAAATATCCTAGGAAAGAGAAAAATGGATAAAGAAGTTGGGGTCCTCATGTACAATGGAATATCACTCAGTCATGAAATCAACGTCATAAGGCTAGTAGCAGCACGATGAGTGGATTTAGGTACGACGATTCTAAGTGAAATAAGTCACACAGAAAAAGACACTTATCATAAGATATCACTTCAAGAGGGAATGTAAAAACCGCTACACTTGAACTGAATTACAAAACAGAACAGAGTCACACGTTTAAGAAACACACTACGGCTGCTGAACGGGAAAGGTGAGGTGGGGTGATGCATAAAACAAGGGTTTCAAATTAGCTCCGATACCGTTCCATAAACCCAATATGTAAGAGACAAGACCTATTCCTTTTTCAGTGAACTGGACTCAACACCCCCTATTCACCGCACAAGAATATATCTGACTAGTAAGAATCTTCAAACCTATGTATTGATATCTCTCTGTAAGTGAGTCAAGGGGGTGTAAAGCGGCATAAACACAGCCGTGAAAAGCAGCTAAACCCCATTATAAAAATAAATTACTTTTCAAAACCCGTGAAACAAAGACAGTGAAAGAGAGAGAAATTCTTACAAAATTCGTTCAGGGGCTGTGATGCAACCTGGATTGACCATATCTAGACCCACAGCTGATTGAGACATAAGGGTGGACACTCTTGGGGCTGAGAGGTTCGGTGAGGTTGGTTGAGCCAACGCAGACCCTTTCAAGTAATACTGCATGGTACCCATCCCATGGGTCCCAAATCTCCAGGTTCAAGGGCATCTTCCTACGTCGAAAACAGGCATGAGAAACCCAGAAGATGGTACACCGTGTGATCGGGAAAGGTTTCTAAAACGCACCTCATTTCTCATCTCCTTTGCTCGGGTTCGCCATTCCAGCCGATTTACTAGCCATCTCCCTCCTTGGAGAATCAGCACCTTTACCCTCCTGTTCCGTACAGGTTGCAATTTGTCCTGAGGATGAACGGGAAGAGGGGGAACCAATGAGAGACTAGCTCTAGGTGTTGGGACAGGCACAGGTCACTCTATTTTCCCATCAGGAAGAAGAATTAAGCACAAGCTCAGCCTGCCCCCCAGAACCAGAAGAGGGCCTGAAGCAATCCTGCGCTTTTGCGGCCAGCTCCCAAAAAAGCGAGTTGAAAAATGGAGCTCAGGGACACTGCAATTCACAAACCTGCAGAGTTTTAAATGATACCTCTCGTCCACAAATATATTAAGGGAAGGCAACGAAGAGGCTTTGAAAGCAAGGCAGAATTGCAGGAAACAGATTTCAGGAGGTAGATTCGAATCGCCTTGAAAGCACATGAAAAGCGGCAAAACGTGGACAATGATGCCCTTGGCCAAAAAGGGCGTATGCGTTTTTTCCTGAATATATTCAGGAAAAAACGCATACGCCCTTTTTGGCCAACCAAGCAACCTGGAAAGGCCAATCAGCGCTCCAAAGAAGTCTCGCTTCCCAGCGGGCAAAAGGGCCATGCGGAAAAAAGTGTCCAAACCAGAAATGCAGGACCGGCCATGGAGAAATGGGAGCCTTGCTACGCTGATGGGTGGGATGTAAATTGCCAACAGCCACTCTGGAGAAGTGTACGGTGTGTTCTGAAACATCTAAAAACCACAGCTTGGAGAGCATAGGGCACTTCCACTCATGGGCGTATAAATTGGGAAAACTAAAAATCAGCAAGACACAGGCACCCCAAAGTTTAGGGCTGCTCTGTTGACAAGAACCCCCACTTCATTACACCTTAAATATCCTAGGAAAGAGAAAAATGGATAAAGAAGTTGGGGTCCTCATGTACAATGGAATATCACTCAGCCATGAAATCCACGTCATAAGGCTAGTAGCAGCACGATGAGTGGATTTAGGTACGACGATTCTAAGTGAAATAAGTCACACAGAAAAAGACACTTATCATAAGATATCACTTCTAGAGGGAATGTAAAAACCGCTACACTTGAACTGAATTACAAAACAGAACAGAGTCACACGTTTAGGAAACACACTACGGCTGCTGAACGGGAAAGGTGAGGTGGGGTGATGCATAAAACAAGGGTTTCAAATTAGCTCCGATACCGTTCCATAAACCCAATATGTAAGAGACAAGACCTATTCCTTTTTCAGTGAACTGGACTCAACACCCCCTATTCACCGCACAAGAATATATCTGACTAGTAAGAATCTTCAAACCTATGTATTGATATCTCTCTGTAATTGAGTCAAGGGGGTGTAAAGCGGCATAAACACAGCCGTGAAAAGCAGCTAAACCCCATTATAAAAATAAATTACTTTTCAAAACCCGTGAAACAAAGACAGTGAAAGAGAGAGAAATTCTTCCAAAATTCGTTCAGGGGCTGTGATGCAACCTGGATTGACCATATCTAGACCCACAGCTGATTGAGACATAAGGGTGGACACTCTTGGGGCTGAGAGGTTCGGTGAGGTTGGGTGAGCCAACGCAGACCCTTTCAAGTAATACTGCATGGTACCCATCCCATGGGTCCCAAATCTCCAGGTTCAAGGGCATCTTCCTACGTCGAAAACAGGCATGAGAAACCCAGATGATGGTACACCGTGTGATCGGGAAAGGTTTCTAAAACGCACCTCATTTCTCATCTCCTTTGCTCGGGTTCGCCATTCCAGCCGATTTACTAGCCATCTCCCTCCTTGGAGAATCAGCACCTTTACCCTCCTGTTCCGTACAGGTTGCAATTTGTCCTGAGGATGAACGGGAAGAGGGGGAACCAATGAGAGACTAGCTCCAGGGGTTGGGACAGGCACAGGTCACTCTATTTTCCCATCAGGAAGAAGAATTAAGCACAAGCTCAGCCTGCCCCCCAGAACCAGAAGAGGGCCTGAAGCAATCCTGCGCTTTTGCGGCCAGCTCCCAAAAAAGCGAGTTGAAAAATGGAGCTCAGGGGCACTGCAATTCACAAACCTGCAGAGTTTTAAATGATACCTCTCGTCCACAAATATATTAAGGGAAGGCAACGAAGAGGCTTTGAAAGCAAGGCAGAATTGCAGGAAACAGATTTCAGGAGGTAGATTCGAATCGCCTTGAAAGCACATGAAAAGCGGCAAAACGTGGACAATGATGCCCTTGGCCAAAAAGGGCGTATGCGTTTTTTCCTGAATATATTCAGGAAAAAACGCATACGCCCTTTTTGGCCAACCAAGCAACCTGGAAAGGCCAATCAGCGCTCCAAAGAAGTCTCGCTTCCCAGCGGGCAAAAGGGCCATGCGGAAAAAAGTGTCCAAACCAGAAATGCAGGACCGGCCATGGAGAAATGGGAGCCTTGCTACGCTGATGGGTGGGATGTAAATTGCCAACAGCCACTCTGGAGAAGTGTACGGTGTGTTCTGAAACATCTAAAAAACACAGCTTGGAGAGCATAGGGCACTTCCACTCATGGGCGTATAAATTGGGAAAACTAAAAATCAGCAAGACACAGGCACCCCAAAGTTTAGGGCTGCTCTGTTGACAAGAACCCCCACTTCATTACACCTGAAATATCCTAGGAAAGAGAAAAATGGATAAAGAAGTTGGGGTCCTCATGTACAATGGAATATCACTCAGTCATGAAATCAACGTCATAAGGCTAGTAGCAGCACGATGAGTGGATTTAGGTACGACGATTCTAAGTGAAATAAGTCACACAGAAAAAGACACTTATCATAAGATATCACTTCAAGAGGGAATGTAAAAACCGCTACACTTGAACTGAATTACAAAACAGAACAGAGTCACACGTTTAAGAAACACACTACGGCTGCTGAACGGGAAAGGTGAGGTGGGGTGATGCATAAAACAAGGGTTTCAAATTAGCTCCGATACCGTTCCATAAACCCAATATGTAAGAGACAAGACCTATTCCTTTTTCAGTGAACTGGACTCAACACCCCCTATTCACCGCACAAGAATATATCTGACTAGTAAGAATCTTCAAACCTATGTATTGATATCTCTCTGTAAGTGAGTCAAGGGGGTGTAAAGCGGCATAAACACAGCCGTGAAAAGCAGCTAAACCCCATTATAAAAATAAATTACTTTTCAAAACCCGTGAAACAAAGACAGTGAAAGAGAGAGAAATTCTTACAAAATTCGTTCAGGGGCTGTGATGCAACCTGGATTGACCATATCTAGACCCACAGCTGATTGAGACATAAGGGTGGACACTCTTGGGGCTGAGAGGTTCGGTGAGGTTGGTTGAGCCAACGCAGACCCTTTCAAGTAATACTGCATGGTACCCATCCCATGGGTCCCAAATCTCCAGGTTCAAGGGCATCTTCCTACGTCGAAAACAGGCATGAGAAACCCAGAAGATGGTACACCGTGTGATCGGGAAAGGTTTCTAAAACGCACCTCATTTCTCATCTCCTTTGCTCGGGTTCGCCATTCCAGCCGATTTACTAGCCATCTCCCTCCTTGGAGAATCAGCACCTTTACCCTCCTGTTCCGTACAGGTTGCAATTTGTCCTGAGGATGAACGGGAAGAGGGGGAACCAATGAGAGACTAGCTCCAGGGGTTGGGACAGGCACAGGTCACTCTATTTTCCCATCAGGAAGAAGAATTAAGCACAAGCTCAGCCTGCCCCCCAGAACCAGAAGAGGGCCTGAAGCAATCCTGCGCTTTTGCGGCCAGCTCCCAAAAAAGCGAGTTGAAAAATGGAGCTCAGGGGCACTGCAATTCACAAACCTGCAGAGTTTTAAATGATACCTCTCGTCCACAAATATATTAAGGGAAGGCAACGAAGAGGCTTTGAATGCAAGGCAGAATTGCAGGAAACAGATTTCAGGAGGTAGATTCGAATCGCCTTGAAAGCACATGAAAAGCGGCAAAACGTGGACAATGATGCCCTTGGCCAAAAAGGGCGTATGCGTTTTTTCCTGAATATATTCAGGAAAAAACGCATACGCCCTTTTTGGCCAACCAAGCAACCTGGAAAGGCCAATCAGCGCTCCAAAGAAGTCTCGCTTCCCAGCGGGCAAAAGGGCCATGCGGAAAAAAGTGTCCAAACCAGAAATGCAGGACCGGCCATGGAGAAATGGGAGCCTTGCTACGCTGATGGGTGGGATGTAAATTGCCAACAGCCACTCTGGAGAAGTGTACGGTGTGTTCTGAAACATCTAAAAAACACAGCTTGGAGAGCATAGGGCACTTCCACTCATGGGCGTATAAATTGGGAAAACTAAAAATCAGCAAGACACAGGCACCCCAAAGTTTAGGGCTGCTCTGTTGACAAGAACCCCCACTTCATTACACCTGAAATATCCTAGGAAAGAGAAAAATGGATAAAGAAGTTGGGGTCCTCATGTACAATGGAATATCACTCAGTCATGAAATCAACGTCATAAGGCTAGTAGCAGCACGATGAGTGGATTTAGGTACGACGATTCTAAGTGAAATAAGTCACACAGAAAAAGACACTTATCATAAGATATCACTTCAAGAGGGAATGTAAAAACCGCTACACTTGAACTGAATTACAAAACAGAACAGAGTCACACGTTTAAGAAACACACTACGGCTGCTGAACGGGAAAGGTGAGGTGGGGTGATGCATAAAACAAGGGTTTCAAATTAGCTCCGATACCGTTCCATAAACCCAATATGTAAGAGACAAGACCTATTCCTTTTTCAGTGAACTGGACTCAACACCCCCTATTCACCGCACAAGAATATATCTGACTAGTAAGAATCTTCAAACCTATGTATTGATATCTCTCTGTAAGTGAGTCAAGGGGGTGTAAAGCGGCATAAACACAGCCGTGAAAAGCAGCTAAACCCCATTATAAAAATAAATTACTTTTCAAAACCCGTGAAACAAAGACAGTGAAAGAGAGAGAAATTCTTACAAAATTCGTTCAGGGGCTGTGATGCAACCTGGATTGACCATATCTAGACCCACAGCTGATTGAGACATAAGGGTGGACACTCTTGGGGCTGAGAGGTTCGGTGAGGTTGGTTGAGCCAACGCAGACCCTTTCAAGTAATACTGCATGGTACCCATCCCATGGGTCCCAAATCTCCAGGTTCAAGGGCATCTTCCTACGTCGAAAACAGGCATGAGAAACCCAGAAGATGGTACACCGTGTGATCGGGAAAGGTTTCTAAAACGCACCTCATTTCTCATCTCCTTTGCTCGGGTTCGCCATTCCAGCCGATTTACTAGCCATCTCCCTCCTTGGAGAATCAGCACCTTTACCCTCCTGTTCCGTACAGGTTGCAATTTGTCCTGAGGATGAACGGGAAGAGGGGGAACCAATGAGAGACTAGCTCCAGGGGTTGGGACAGGCACAGGTCACTCTATTTTCCCATCAGGAAGAAGAATTAAGCACAAGCTCAGCCTGCCCCCCAGAACCAGAAGAGGGCCTGAAGCAATCCTGCGCTTTTGCGGCCAGCTCCCAAAAAAGCGAGTTGAAAAATGGAGCTCAGGGGCACTGCAATTCACAAACCTGCAGAGTTTTAAATGATACCTCTCGTCCACAAATATATTAAGGGAAGGCAACGAAGAGGCTTTGAATGCAAGGCAGAATTGCAGGAAACAGATTTCAGGAGGTAGATTCGAATCGCCTTGAAAGCACATGAAAAGCGGCAAAACGTGGACAATGATGCCCTTGGCCAAAAAGGGCGTATGCGTTTTTTCCTGAATATATTCAGGAAAAAACGCATACGCCCTTTTTGGCCAACCAAGCAACCTGGAAAGGCCAATCAGCGCTCCAAAGAAGTCTCGCTTCCCAGCGGGCAAAAGGGCCATGCGGAAAAAAGTGTCCAAACCAGAAATGCAGGACCGGCCATGGAGAAATGGGAGCCTTGCTACGCTGATGGGTGGGATGTAAATTGCCAACAGCCACTCTGGAGAAGTGTACGGTGTGTTCTGAAACATCTAAAAAACACAGCTTGGAGAGCATAGGGCACTTCCACTCATGGGCGTATAAATTGGGAAAACTAAAAATCAGCAAGACACAGGCACCCCAAAGTTTAGGGCTGCTCTGTTGACAAGAACCCCCACTTCATTACACCTGAAATATCCTAGGAAAGAGAAAAATGGATAAAGAAGTTGGGGTCCTCATGTACAATGGAATATCACTCAGTCATGAAATCAACGTCATAAGGCTAGTAGCAGCACGATGAGTGGATTTAGGTACGACGATTCTAAGTGAAATAAGTCACACAGAAAAAGACACTTATCATAAGATATCACTTCAAGAGGGAATGTAAAAACCGCTACACTTGAACTGAATTACAAAACAGAACAGAGTCACACGTTTAAGAAACACACTACGGCTGCTGAACGGGAAAGGTGAGGTGGGGTGATGCATAAAACAAGGGTTTCAAATTAGCTCCGATACCGTTCCATAAACCCAATATGTAAGAGACAAGACCTATTCCTTTTTCAGTGAACTGGACTCAACACCCCCTATTCACCGCACAAGAATATATCTGACTAGTAAGAATCTTCAAACCTATGTATTGATATCTCTCTGTAAGTGAGTCAAGGGGGTGTAAAGCGGCATAAACACAGCCGTGAAAAGCAGCTAAACCCCATTATAAAAATAAATTACTTTTCAAAACCCGTGAAACAAAGACAGTGAAAGAGAGAGAAATTCTTACAAAATTCGTTCAGGGGCTGTGATGCAACCTGGATTGACCATATCTAGACCCACAGCTGATTGAGACATAAGGGTGGACACTCTTGGGGCTGAGAGGTTCGGTGAGGTTGGTTGAGCCAACGCAGACCCTTTCAAGTAATACTGCATGGTACCCATCCCATGGGTCCCAAATCTCCAGGTTCAAGGGCATCTTCCTACGTCGAAAACAGGCATGAGAAACCCAGAAGATGGTACACCGTGTGATCGGGAAAGGTTTCTAAAACGCACCTCATTTCTCATCTCCTTTGCTCGGGTTCGCCATTCCAGCCGATTTACTAGCCATCTCCCTCCTTGGAGAATCAGCACCTTTACCCTCCTGTTCCGTACAGGTTGCAATTTGTCCTGAGGATGAACGGGAAGAGGGGGAACCAATGAGAGACTAGCTCTAGGTGTTGGGACAGGCACAGGTCACTCTATTTTCCCATCAGGAAGAAGAATTAAGCACAAGCTCAGCCTGCCCCCCAGAACCAGAAGAGGGCCTGAAGCAATCCTGCGCTTTTGCGGCCAGCTCCCAAAAAAGCGAGTTGAAAAATGGAGCTCAGGGACACTGCAATTCACAAACCTGCAGAGTTTTAAATGATACCTCTCGTCCACAAATATATTAAGGGAAGGCAACGAAGAGGCTTTGAAAGCAAGGCAGAATTGCAGGAAACAGATTTCAGGAGGTAGATTCGAATCGCCTTGAAAGCACATGAAAAGCGGCAAAACGTGGACAATGATGCCCTTGGCCAAAAAGGGCGTATGCGTTTTTTCCTGAATATATTCAGGAAAAAACGCATACGCCCTTTTTGGCCAACCAAGCAACCTGGAAAGGCCAATCAGCGCTCCAAAGAAGTCTCGCTTCCCAGCGGGCAAAAGGGCCATGCGGAAAAAAGTGTCCAAACCAGAAATGCAGGACCGGCCATGGAGAAATGGGAGCCTTGCTACGCTGATGGGTGGGATGTAAATTGCCAACAGCCACTCTGGAGAAGTGTACGGTGTGTTCTGAAACATCTAAAAACCACAGCTTGGAGAGCATAGGGCACTTCCACTCATGGGCGTATAAATTGGGAAAACTAAAAATCAGCAAGACACAGGCACCCCAAAGTTTAGGGCTGCTCTGTTGACAAGAACCCCCACTTCATTACACCTTAAATATCCTAGGAAAGAGAAAAATGGATAAAGAAGTTGGGGTCCTCATGTACAATGGAATATCACTCAGCCATGAAATCCACGTCATAAGGCTAGTAGCAGCACGATGAGTGGATTTAGGTACGACGATTCTAAGTGAAATAAGTCACACAGAAAAAGACACTTATCATAAGATATCACTTCTAGAGGGAATGTAAAAACCGCTACACTTGAACTGAATTACAAAACAGAACAGAGTCACACGTTTAGGAAACACACTACGGCTGCTGAACGGGAAAGGTGAGGTGGGGTGATGCATAAAACAAGGGTTTCAAATTAGCTCCGATACCGTTCCATAAACCCAATATGTAAGAGACAAGACCTATTCCTTTTTCAGTGAACTGGACTCAACACCCCCTATTCACCGCACAAGAATATATCTGACTAGTAAGAATCTTCAAACCTATGTATTGATATCTCTCTGTAATTGAGTCAAGGGGGTGTAAAGCGGCATAAACACAGCCGTGAAAAGCAGCTAAACCCCATTATAAAAATAAATTACTTTTCAAAACCCGTGAAACAAAGACAGTGAAAGAGAGAGAAATTCTTCCAAAATTCGTTCAGGGGCTGTGATGCAACCTGGATTGACCATATCTAGACCCACAGCTGATTGAGACATAAGGGTGGACACTCTTGGGGCTGAGAGGTTCGGTGAGGTTGGGTGAGCCAACGCAGACCCTTTCAAGTAATACTGCATGGTACCCATCCCATGGGTCCCAAATCTCCAGGTTCAAGGGCATCTTCCTACGTCGAAAACAGGCATGAGAAACCCAGATGATGGTACACCGTGTGATCGGGAAAGGTTTCTAAAACGCACCTCATTTCTCATCTCCTTTGCTCGGGTTCGCCATTCCAGCCGATTTACTAGCCATCTCCCTCCTTGGAGAATCAGCACCTTTACCCTCCTGTTCCGTACAGGTTGCAATTTGTCCTGAGGATGAACGGGAAGAGGGGGAACCAATGAGAGACTAGCTCCAGGGGTTGGGACAGGCACAGGTCACTCTATTTTCCCATCAGGAAGAAGAATTAAGCACAAGCTCAGCCTGCCCCCCAGAACCAGAAGAGGGCCTGAAGCAATCCTGCGCTTTTGCGGCCAGCTCCCAAAAAAGCGAGTTGAAAAATGGAGCTCAGGGGCACTGCAATTCACAAACCTGCAGAGTTTTAAATGATACCTCTCGTCCACAAATATATTAAGGGAAGGCAACGAAGAGGCTTTGAAAGCAAGGCAGAATTGCAGGAAACAGATTTCAGGAGGTAGATTCGAATCGCCTTGAAAGCACATGAAAAGCGGCAAAACGTGGACAATGATGCCCTTGGCCAAAAAGGGCGTATGCGTTTTTTCCTGAATATATTCGGGAAAAAACGCATACGCCCTTTTTGGCCAACCAAGCAACCTGGAAAGGCCAATCAGCGCTCCAAAGAAGTCTCGCTTCCCAGCGGGCAAAAGGGCCATGCGGAAAAAAGTGTCCAAACCAGAAATGCAGGACCGGCCATGGAGAAATGGGAGCCTTGCTACGCTGATGGGTGGGATGTAAATTGCCAACAGCCACTCTGGAGAAGTGTACGGTGTGTTCTGAAACATCTAAAAAACACAGCTTGGAGAGCATAGGGCACTTCCACTCATGGGCGTATAAATTGGGAAAACTAAAAATCAGCAAGACACAGGCACCCCAAAGTTTAGGGCTGCTCTGTTGACAAGAACCCCCACTTCATTACACCTGAAATATCCTAGGAAAGAGAAAAATGGATAAAGAAGTTGGGGTCCTCATGTACAATGGAATATCACTCAGTCATGAAATCAACGTCATAAGGCTAGTAGCAGCACGATGAGTGGATTTAGGTACGACGATTCTAAGTGAAATAAGTCACACAGAAAAAGACACTTATCATAAGATATCACTTCAAGAGGGAATGTAAAAACCGCTACACTTGAACTGAATTACAAAACAGAACAGAGTCACACGTTTAAGAAACACACTACGGCTGCTGAACGGGAAAGGTGAGGTGGGGTGATGCATAAAACAAGGGTTTCAAATTAGCTCCGATACCGTTCCATAAACCCAATATGTAAGAGACAAGACCTATTCCTTTTTCAGTGAACTGGACTCAACACCCCCTATTCACCGCACAAGAATATATCTGACTAGTAAGAATCTTCAAACCTATGTATTGATATCTCTCTGTAAGTGAGTCAAGGGGGTGTAAAGCGGCATAAACACAGCCGTGAAAAGCAGCTAAACCCCATTATAAAAATAAATTACTTTTCAAAACCCGTGAAACAAAGACAGTGAAAGAGAGAGAAATTCTTACAAAATTCGTTCAGGGGCTGTGATGCAACCTGGATTGACCATATCTAGACCCACAGCTGATTGAGACATAAGGGTGGACACTCTTGGGGCTGAGAGGTTCGGTGAGGTTGGTTGAGCCAACGCAGACCCTTTCAAGTAATACTGCATGGTACCCATCCCATGGGTCCCAAATCTCCAGGTTCAAGGGCATCTTCCTACGTCGAAAACAGGCATGAGAAACCCAGAAGATGGTACACCGTGTGATCGGGAAAGGTTTCTAAAACGCACCTCATTTCTCATCTCCTTTGCTCGGGTTCGCCATTCCAGCCGATTTACTAGCCATCTCCCTCCTTGGAGAATCAGCACCTTTACCCTCCTGTTCCGTACAGGTTGCAATTTGTCCTGAGGATGAACGGGAAGAGGGGGAACCAATGAGAGACTAGCTCCAGGGGTTGGGACAGGCACAGGTCACTCTATTTTCCCATCAGGAAGAAGAATTAAGCACAAGCTCAGCCTGCCCCCCAGAACCAGAAGAGGGCCTGAAGCAATCCTGCGCTTTTGCGGCCAGCTCCCAAAAAAGCGAGTTGAAAAATGGAGCTCAGGGGCACTGCAATTCACAAACCTGCAGAGTTTTAAATGATACCTCTCGTCCACAAATATATTAAGGGAAGGCAACGAAGAGGCTTTGAATGCAAGGCAGAATTGCAGGAAACAGATTTCAGGAGGTAGATTCGAATCGCCTTGAAAGCACATGAAAAGCGGCAAAACGTGGACAATGATGCCCTTGGCCAAAAAGGGCGTATGCGTTTTTTCCTGAATATATTCAGGAAAAAACGCATACGCCCTTTTTGGCCAACCAAGCAACCTGGAAAGGCCAATCAGCGCTCCAAAGAAGTCTCGCTTCCCAGCGGGCAAAAGGGCCATGCGGAAAAAAGTGTCCAAACCAGAAATGCAGGACCGGCCATGGAGAAATGGGAGCCTTGCTACGCTGATGGGTGGGATGTAAATTGCCAACAGCCACTCTGGAGAAGTGTACGGTGTGTTCTGAAACATCTAAAAAACACAGCTTGGAGAGCATAGGGCACTTCCACTCATGGGCGTATAAATTGGGAAAACTAAAAATCAGCAAGACACAGGCACCCCAAAGTTTAGGGCTGCTCTGTTGACAAGAACCCCCACTTCATTACACCTGAAATATCCTAGGAAAGAGAAAAATGGATAAAGAAGTTGGGGTCCTCATGTACAATGGAATATCACTCAGCCATGAAATCCACGTCATAAGGCTAGTAGCAGCACGATGAGTGGATTTAGGTACGACGATTCTAAGTGAAATAAGTCACACAGAAAAAGACACTTATCATAAGATATCACTTCTAGAGGGAATGTAAAAACCGCTACACTTGAACTGAATTACAAAACAGAACAGAGTCACACGTTTAGGAAACACACTACGGCTGCTGAACGGGAAAGGTGAGGTGGGGTGATGCATAAAACAAGGGTTTCAAATTAGCTCCGATACCGTTCCATAAACCCAATATGTAAGAGACAAGACCTATTCCTTTTTCAGTGAACTGGACTCAACACCCCCTATTCACCGCACAAGAATATATCTGACTAGTAAGAATCTTCAAACCTATGTATTGATATCTCTCTGTAATTGAGTCAAGGGGGTGTAAAGCGGCATAAACACAGCCGTGAAAAGCAGCTAAACCCCATTATAAAAATAAATTACTTTTCAAAACCCGTGAAACAAAGACAGTGAAAGAGAGAGAAATTCTTCCAAAATTCGTTCAGGGGCTGTGATGCAACCTGGATTGACCATATCTAGACCCACAGCTGATTGAGACATAAGGGTGGACACTCTTGGGGCTGAGAGGTTCGGTGAGGTTGGGTGAGCCAACGCAGACCCTTTCAAGTAATACTGCATGGTACCCATCCCATGGGTCCCAAATCTCCAGGTTCAAGGGCATCTTCCTACGTCGAAAACAGGCATGAGAAACCCAGATGATGGTACACCGTGTGATCGGGAAAGGTTTCTAAAACGCACCTCATTTCTCATCTCCTTTGCTCGGGTTCGCCATTCCAGCCGATTTACTAGCCATCTCCCTCCTTGGAGAATCAGCACCTTTACCCTCCTGTTCCGTACAGGTTGCAATTTGTCCTGAGGATGAACGGGAAGAGGGGGAACCAATGAGAGACTAGCTCCAGGGGTTGGGACAGGCACAGGTCACTCTATTTTCCCATCAGGAAGAAGAATTAAGCACAAGCTCAGCCTGCCCCCCAGAACCAGAAGAGGGCCTGAAGCAATCCTGCGCTTTTGCGGCCAGCTCCCAAAAAAGCGAGTTGAAAAATGGAGCTCAGGGGCACTGCAATTCACAAACCTGCAGAGTTTTAAATGATACCTCTCGTCCACAAATATATTAAGGGAAGGCAACGAAGAGGCTTTGAAAGCAAGGCAGAATTGCAGGAAACAGATTTCAGGAGGTAGATTCGAATCGCCTTGAAAGCACATGAAAAGCGGCAAAACGTGGACAATGATGCCCTTGGCCAAAAAGGGCGTATGCGTTTTTTCCTGAATATATTCGGGAAAAAACGCATACGCCCTTTTTGGCCAACCAAGCAACCTGGAAAGGCCAATCAGCGCTCCAAAGAAGTCTCGCTTCCCAGCGGGCAAAAGGGCCATGCGGAAAAAAGTGTCCAAACCAGAAATGCAGGACCGGCCATGGAGAAATGGGAGCCTTGCTACGCTGATGGGTGGGATGTAAATTGCCAACAGCCACTCTGGAGAAGTGTACGGTGTGTTCTGAAACATCTAAAAAACACAGCTTGGAGAGCATAGGGCACTTCCACTCATGGGCGTATAAATTGGGAAAACTAAAAATCAGCAAGACACAGGCACCCCAAAGTTTAGGGCTGCTCTGTTGACAAGAACCCCCACTTCATTACACCTGAAATATCCTAGGAAAGAGAAAAATGGATAAAGAAGTTGGGGTCCTCATGTACAATGGAATATCACTCAGTCATGAAATCAACGTCATAAGGCTAGTAGCAGCACGATGAGTGGATTTAGGTACGACGATTCTAAGTGAAATAAGTCACACAGAAAAAGACACTTATCATAAGATATCACTTCAAGAGGGAATGTAAAAACCGCTACACTTGAACTGAATTACAAAACAGAACAGAGTCACACGTTTAAGAAACACACTACGGCTGCTGAACGGGAAAGGTGAGGTGGGGTGATGCATAAAACAAGGGTTTCAAATTAGCTCCGATACCGTTCCATAAACCCAATATGTAAGAGACAAGACCTATTCCTTTTTCAGTGAACTGGACTCAACACCCCCTATTCACCGCACAAGAATATATCTGACTAGTAAGAATCTTCAAACCTATGTATTGATATCTCTCTGTAAGTGAGTCAAGGGGGTGTAAAGCGGCATAAACACAGCCGTGAAAAGCAGCTAAACCCCATTATAAAAATAAATTACTTTTCAAAACCCGTGAAACAAAGACAGTGAAAGAGAGAGAAATTCTTACAAAATTCGTTCAGGGGCTGTGATGCAACCTGGATTGACCATATCTAGACCCACAGCTGATTGAGACATAAGGGTGGACACTCTTGGGGCTGAGAGGTTCGGTGAGGTTGGTTGAGCCAACGCAGACCCTTTCAAGTAATACTGCATGGTACCCATCCCATGGGTCCCAAATCTCCAGGTTCAAGGGCATCTTCCTACGTCGAAAACAGGCATGAGAAACCCAGAAGATGGTACACCGTGTGATCGGGAAAGGTTTCTAAAACGCACCTCATTTCTCATCTCCTTTGCTCGGGTTCGCCATTCCAGCCGATTTACTAGCCATCTCCCTCCTTGGAGAATCAGCACCTTTACCCTCCTGTTCCGTACAGGTTGCAATTTGTCCTGAGGATGAACGGGAAGAGGGGGAACCAATGAGAGACTAGCTCCAGGGGTTGGGACAGGCACAGGTCACTCTATTTTCCCATCAGGAAGAAGAATTAAGCACAAGCTCAGCCTGCCCCCCAGAACCAGAAGAGGGCCTGAAGCAATCCTGCGCTTTTGCGGCCAGCTCCCAAAAAAGCGAGTTGAAAAATGGAGCTCAGGGGCACTGCAATTCACAAACCTGCAGAGTTTTAAATGATACCTCTCGTCCACAAATATATTAAGGGAAGGCAACGAAGAGGCTTTGAATGCAAGGCAGAATTGCAGGAAACAGATTTCAGGAGGTAGATTCGAATCGCCTTGAAAGCACATGAAAAGCGGCAAAACGTGGACAATGATGCCCTTGGCCAAAAAGGGCGTATGCGTTTTTTCCTGAATATATTCAGGAAAAAACGCATACGCCCTTTTTGGCCAACCAAGCAACCTGGAAAGGCCAATCAGCGCTCCAAAGAAGTCTCGCTTCCCAGCGGGCAAAAGGGCCATGCGGAAAAAAGTGTCCAAACCAGAAATGCAGGACCGGCCATGGAGAAATGGGAGCCTTGCTACGCTGATGGGTGGGATGTAAATTGCCAACAGCCACTCTGGAGAAGTGTACGGTGTGTTCTGAAACATCTAAAAAACACAGCTTGGAGAGCATAGGGCACTTCCACTCATGGGCGTATAAATTGGGAAAACTAAAAATCAGCAAGACACAGGCACCCCAAAGTTTAGGGCTGCTCTGTTGACAAGAACCCCCACTTCATTACACCTGAAATATCCTAGGAAAGAGAAAAATGGATAAAGAAGTTGGGGTCCTCATGTACAATGGAATATCACTCAGTCATGAAATCAACGTCATAAGGCTAGTAGCAGCACGATGAGTGGATTTAGGTACGACGATTCTAAGTGAAATAAGTCACACAGAAAAAGACACTTATCATAAGATATCACTTCAAGAGGGAATGTAAAAACCGCTACACTTGAACTGAATTACAAAACAGAACAGAGTCACACGTTTAAGAAACACACTACGGCTGCTGAACGGGAAAGGTGAGGTGGGGTGATGCATAAAACAAGGGTTTCAAATTAGCTCCGATACCGTTCCATAAACCCAATATGTAAGAGACAAGACCTATTCCTTTTTCAGTGAACTGGACTCAACACCCCCTATTCACCGCACAAGAATATATCTGACTAGTAAGAATCTTCAAACCTATGTATTGATATCTCTCTGTAAGTGAGTCAAGGGGGTGTAAAGCGGCATAAACACAGCCGTGAAAAGCAGCTAAACCCCATTATAAAAATAAATTACTTTTCAAAACCCGTGAAACAAAGACAGTGAAAGAGAGAGAAATTCTTACAAAATTCGTTCAGGGGCTGTGATGCAACCTGGATTGACCATATCTAGACCCACAGCTGATTGAGACATAAGGGTGGACACTCTTGGGGCTGAGAGGTTCGGTGAGGTTGGTTGAGCCAACGCAGACCCTTTCAAGTAATACTGCATGGTACCCATCCCATGGGTCCCAAATCTCCAGGTTCAAGGGCATCTTCCTACGTCGAAAACAGGCATGAGAAACCCAGAAGATGGTACACCGTGTGATCGGGAAAGGTTTCTAAAACGCACCTCATTTCTCATCTCCTTTGCTCGGGTTCGCCATTCCAGCCGATTTACTAGCCATCTCCCTCCTTGGAGAATCAGCACCTTTACCCTCCTGTTCCGTACAGGTTGCAATTTGTCCTGAGGATGAACGGGAAGAGGGGGAACCAATGAGAGACTAGCTCTAGGTGTTGGGACAGGCACAGGTCACTCTATTTTCCCATCAGGAAGAAGAATTAAGCACAAGCTCAGCCTGCCCCCCAGAACCAGAAGAGGGCCTGAAGCAATCCTGCGCTTTTGCGGCCAGCTCCCAAAAAAGCGAGTTGAAAAATGGAGCTCAGGGACACTGCAATTCACAAACCTGCAGAGTTTTAAATGATACCTCTCGTCCACAAATATATTAAGGGAAGGCTACGAAGAGGCTTTGAAAGCAAGGCAGAATTGCAGGAAACAGATTTCAGGAGGTAGATTCGAATCGCCTTGAAAGCACATGAAAAGCGGCAAAACGTGGACAATGATGCCCTTGGCCAAAAAGGGCGTATGCGTTTTTTCCTGAATATATTCAGGAAAAAACGCATACGCCCTTTTTGGCCAACCAAGCAACCTGGAAAGGCCAATCAGCGCTCCAAAGAAGTCTCGCTTCCCAGCGGGCAAAAGGGCCATGCGGAAAAAAGTGTCCAAACCAGAAATGCAGGACCGGCCATGGAGAAATGGGAGCCTTGCTACGCTGATGGGTGGGATGTAAATTGCCAACAGCCACTCTGGAGAAGTGTACGGTGTGTTCTGAAACATCTAAAAAACACAGCTTGGAGAGCATAGGGCACTTCCACTCATGGGCGTATAAATTGGGAAAACTAAAAATCAGCAAGACACAGGCACCCCAAAGTTTAGGGCTGCTCTGTTGACAAGAACCCCCACTTCATTACACCTTAAATATCCTAGGAAAGAGAAAAATGGATAAAGAAGTTGTGGTCCTCATGTACAATGGAATATCACTCAGCCATGAAATCAACGTCATAAGGCTAGTAGCAGCACGATGAGTGGATTTAGGTACGACGATTCTAAGTGAAATAAGTCACACAGAAAAAGACACTTATCATAAGATATCACTTCGAGAGGGAATGTAAAAACCGCTACACTTGAACTGAATTACAAAACAGAACAGAGTCACACGTTTAGGAAACACACTACGCTGCTGAACGGGAAAGGTGAGGTGGGGTGATGCATAAAACAAGGGTTTCAAATTAGCTCCGATACCGTTCCATAAACCCAATATGTAAGAGACAAGACCTATTCCTTTTTCAGTGAACTGGACTCAACACCCCCTATTCACCGCACAAGAATATATCTGACTAGTAAGAATCTTCAAACCTATGTATTGATATCTCTCTGTAAGTGAGTCAAGGGGGTGTAAAGCGGCATAAACACAGCCGTGAAAAGCAGCTAAACCCCATTATAAAAATAAATTACTTTTCAAAACCCGTGAAACAAAGACAGTGAAAGAGAGAGAAATTCTTACAAAATTCGTTCAGGGGCTGTGATGCAACCTGGATTGACCATATCTAGACCCACAGCTGATTGAGACATAAGGGTGGACACTCTTGGGGCTGAGAGGTTCGGTGAGTTTGGGTGAGCCAACGCAGACCCTTTCAAGTAATACTGCATGGTACCCATCCCATGGGTCCCAAATCTCCAGGTTCAAGGGCATCTTCCTACGTCGAAAACAGGCATGAGAAACCCAGAAGATGGTACACCGTGTGATCGGGAAAGGTTTCTAAAACGCACCTCATTTCTCATCTCCTTGGCTCGGGTTCGCCATTCCAGCCGATTTACTAGCCATCTCCCTCCTTGGAGAATCAGCACCTTTAACCTCGTGTTCCGTACAGGTTGCAATTTGTCCTGAGGATGAACGGGAAGAGGGGGAACCAATGAGAGACTAGCTCTAGGTGTTGGGACAGGCACAGGTCACTCTATTTTCCCATCAGGAAGAAGAATTAAGCACAAGCTCAGCCTGCCCCCCAGAACCAGAAGAGGGCCTGAAGCAATCCTGCGCTTTTGCGGCCAGCTCCCAAAAGAGCGAGTTGAAAAATGGAGCTCAGGGGCACTGCAATTCACAAACCTGCAGAGTTTTAAATGATACCTCTCGTCCACAAATATATTAAGGGAAGGCAACGAAGAGGCTTTGAATGCAAGGCAGAATTGCAGGAAACAGATTTCAGGAGGTAGATTCGAATCGCCTTGAAAGCACATGAAAAGCGGCAAAACGTGGACAATGATGCCCTTGGCCAAAAAGGGCGTACGCGTTTTTTCCTGAATATATTCAGGAAAAAACGCATACGCCCTTTTTGGCCAACCAAGCAACCTTGAAAGGCCAATCAGCGCTCCAAAGAAGTCTCGCTTCCCAGCGGGCAAAAGGGCCATGCGGAAAAAAGTGTCCAAACCAGAAATGCAGGACCGGCCATGGAGAAATGGGAGCCTTGCTACGCTGATGGGTGGGATGTAAATTGCCAACAGCCACTCTGGAGAAGTGTACGGTGTGTTCTGAAACATCTAAAAAACACAGCTTGGAGAGCATAGGGCACTTCCACTCATGGGCGTATAAATTGGGAAAACTAAAAATCAGCAAGACACAGGCACCCCAAAGTTTAGGGCTGCTCTGTTGACAAGAACCCCCACTTCATTACACCTTAAATATCCTAGGAAAGAGAAAAATGGATAAAGAAGTTGTGGTCCTCATGTACAATGGAATATCACTCAGCCATGAAATCAACGTCATAAGGCTAGTAGCAGCACGATGAGTGGATTTAGGTACGACGATTCTAAGTGAAATAAGTCACACAGAAAAAGACACTTATCATAAGATATCACTTCGAGAGGGAATGTAAAAACCGCTACACTTGAACTGAATTACAAAACAGAACAGAGTCACACGTTTAGGAAACACACTACGCTGCTGAACGGGAAAGGTGAGGTGGGGTGATGCATAAAACAAGGGTTTCAAATTAGCTCCGATACCGTTCCATAAACCCAATATGTAAGAGACAAGACCTATTCCTTTTTCAGTGAACTGGACTCAACACCCCCTATTCACCGCACAAGAATATATCTGACTAGTAAGAATCTTCAAACCTATGTATTGATATCTCTCTGTAAGTGAGTCAAGGGGGTGTAAAGCGGCATAAACACAGCCGTGAAAAGCAGCTAAACCCCATTATAAAAATAAATTACTTTTCAAAACCCGTGAAACAAAGACAGTGAAAGAGAGAGAAATTCTTCCAAAATTCGTTCAGGGGCTGTGATGCAACCTGGATTGACCATATCTAGACCCACAGCTGATTGAGACATAAGGGTGGACACTCTTGGGGCTGAGAGGTTCGGTGAGGTTGGGTGAGCCAACGCAGACCCTTTCAAGTAATACTGCATGGTACCCATCCCATGGGTCCCAAATCTCCAGGTTCAAGGGCATCTTCCTACGTCGAAAACAGGCATGAGAAACCCAGAAGATGGTACACCGTGTGATCGGGAAAGGTTTCTAAAACGCACCTCATTTCTCATCTCCTTGGCTCGGGTTCGCCATTCCAGCCGATTTACTAGCCATCTCCCTCCTTGGAGAATCAGCACCTTTAACCTCGTGTTCCGTACAGGTTGCAATTTGTCCTGAGGATGAACGGGAAGAGGGGGAACCAATGAGAGACTAGCTCTAGGTGTTGGGACAGGCACAGGACACTCTATTTTCCCATCAGGAAGAAGAATTAAGCACAAGCTCAGCCTGCCCCCCAGAACCAGAAGAGGGCCTGAAGCAATCCTGCGCTTTTGCGGCCAGCTCCCAAAAAAGCGAGTTGAAAAATGGAGCTCAGGGGCACTGCAATTCACAAACCTGCAGAGTTTTAAATGATACCTCTCGTCCACAAATATATTAAGGGAAGGCAACGAAGAGGCTTTGAATGCAAGGCAGAATTGCAGGAAACAGATTTCAGGAGGTAGATTCGAATCACCTTGAAAGCACATGAAAAGCGGCAAAACGTGGACAATGATGCCCTTGGCCAAAAAGGGCGTATGCGTTTTTTCCTGAATATATTCAGGAAAAAACGCATACGCCCTTTTTGGCCAACCAAGCAACCTGGAAAGGCCAATCAGCGCTCCAAAGAAGTCTCGCTTCCCAGCGGGCAAAAGGGCCATGCGGAAAAAAGTGTCCAAACCAGAAATGCAGGACCGGCCATGGAGAAATGGGAGCCTTGCTACGCTGATGGGTGGGATGTAAATTGCCAACAGCCACTCTGGAGAAGTGTACGGTGTGTTCTGAAACATCTAAAAAACACAGCTTGGAGAGCATAGGGCACTTCCACTCATGGGCGTATAAATTGGGAAAACTAAAAATCAGCAAGACACAGGCACCCCAAAGTTTAGGGCTGCTCTGTTGACAAGAACCCCCACTTCATTACACCTGAAATATCCTAGGAAAGAGAAAAATGGATAAAGAAGTTGGGGTCCTCATGTACAATGGAATATCACTCAGTCATGAAATCAACGTCAAAAGGCTAGTAGCAGCACGATGAGTGGATTTAGGTACGACGATTCTAAGTGAAATAAGTCACACAGAAAAAGACACTTATCATAAGATATCACTTCAAGAGGGAATGTAAAAACCGCTACACTTGAACTGAATTACAAAACAGAACAGAGTCACACGTTTAAGAAACACACTACGGCTGCTGAACGGGAAAGGTGAGGTGGGGGGATGCATAAAACAAGGGTTTCAAATTAGCTCCGATACCGTTCCATAAACCCAATATGTAAGAGACAAGACCTATTCCTTTTTCAGTGAACTGGACTCAACACCCCCTATTCACCGCACAAGAATATATCTGACTAGTAAGAATCTTCAAACCTATGTATTGATATCTCTCTGTAAGTGAGTCAAGGGGGTGTAAAGCGGCATAAACACAGCCGTGAAAAGCAGCTAAACCCCATTATAAAAATAAATTACTTTTCAAAACCCGTGAAACAAAGACAGTGAAAGAGAGAGAAATTCTTACAAAATTCGTTCAGGGGCTGTGATGCAACCTGGATTGACCATATCTAGACCCACAGCTGATTGAGACATAAGGGTGGACACTCTTGGGGCTGAGAGGTTCGGTGAGGTTGGTTGAGCCAACGCAGACCCTTTCAAGTAATACTGCATGGTACCCATCCCATGGGTCCCAAATCTCCAGGTTCAAGGGCATCTTCCTACGTCGAAAACAGGCATGAGAAACCCAGAAGATGGTACACCGTGTGATCGGGAAAGGTTTCTAAAACGCACCTCATTTCTCATCTCCTTTGCTCGGGTTCGCCATTCCAGCCGATTTACTAGCCATCTCCCTCCTTGGAGAATCAGCACCTTTACCCTCCTGTTCCGTACAGGTTGCAATTTGTCCTGAGGATGAACGGGAAGAGGGGGAACCAATGAGAGACTAGCTCTAGGTGTTGGGACAGGCACAGGTCACTCTATTTTCCCATCAGGAAGAAGAATTAAGCACAAGCTCAGCCTGCCCCCCAGAACCAGAAGAGGGCCTGAAGCAATCCTGCGCTTTTGCGGCCAGCTCCCAAAAAAGCGAGTTGAAAAATGGAGCTCAGGGACACTGCAATTCACAAACCTGCAGAGTTTTAAATGATACCTCTCGTCCACAAATATATTAAGGGAAGGCTACGAAGAGGCTTTGAAAGCAAGGCAGAATTGCAGGAAACAGATTTCAGGAGGTAGATTCGAATCGCCTTGAAAGCACATGAAAAGCGGCAAAACGTGGACAATGATGCCCTTGGCCAAAAAGGGCGTATGCGTTTTTTCCTGAATATATTCAGGAAAAAACGCATACGCCCTTTTTGGCCAACCAAGCAACCTGGAAAGGCCAATCAGCGCTCCAAAGAAGTCTCGCTTCCCAGCGGGCAAAAGGGCCATGCGGAAAAAAGTGTCCAAACCAGAAATGCAGGACCGGCCATGGAGAAATGGGAGCCTTGCTACGCTGATGGGTGGGATGTAAATTGCCAACAGCCACTCTGGAGAAGTGTACGGTGTGTTCTGAAACATCTAAAAAACACAGCTTGGAGAGCATAGGGCACTTCCACTCATGGGCGTATAAATTGGGAAAACTAAAAATCAGCAAGACACAGGCACCCCAAAGTTTAGGGCTGCTCTGTTGACAAGAACCCCCACTTCATTACACCTTAAATATCCTAGGAAAGAGAAAAATGGATAAAGAAGTTGTGGTCCTCATGTACAATGGAATATCACTCAGCCATGAAATCAACGTCATAAGGCTAGTAGCAGCACGATGAGTGGATTTAGGTACGACGATTCTAAGTGAAATAAGTCACACAGAAAAAGACACTTATCATAAGATATCACTTCGAGAGGGAATGTAAAAACCGCTACACTTGAACTGAATTACAAAACAGAACAGAGTCACACGTTTAGGAAACACACTACGCTGCTGAACGGGAAAGGTGAGGTGGGGTGATGCATAAAACAAGGGTTTCAAATTAGCTCCGATACCGTTCCATAAACCCAATATGTAAGAGACAAGACCTATTCCTTTTTCAGTGAACTGGACTCAACACCCCCTATTCACCGCACAAGAATATATCTGACTAGTAAGAATCTTCAAACCTATGTATTGATATCTCTCTGTAAGTGAGTCAAGGGGGTGTAAAGCGGCATAAACACAGCCGTGAAAAGCAGCTAAACCCCATTATAAAAATAAATTACTTTTCAAAACCCGTGAAACAAAGACAGTGAAAGAGAGAGAAATTCTTCCAAAATTCGTTCAGGGGCTGTGATGCAACCTGGATTGACCATATCTAGACCCACAGCTGATTGAGACATAAGGGTGGACACTCTTGGGGCTGAGAGGTTCGGTGAGGTTGGGTGAGCCAACGCAGACCCTTTCAAGTAATACTGCATGGTACCCATCCCATGGGTCCCAAATCTCCAGGTTCAAGGGCATCTTCCTACGTCGAAAACAGGCATGAGAAACCCAGAAGATGGTACACCGTGTGATCGGGAAAGGTTTCTAAAACGCACCTCATTTCTCATCTCCTTGGCTCGGGTTCGCCATTCCAGCCGATTTACTAACCATCTCCCTCCTTGGAGAATCAGCACCTTTAACCTCGTGTTCCGTACAGGTTGCAATTTGTCCTGAGGATGAACGGGAAGAGGGGGAACCAATGAGAGACTAGCTCTAGGTGTTGGGACAGGCACAGGTCACTCTATTTTCCCATCAGGAAGAAGAATTAAGCACAAGCTCAGCCTGCCCCCCAGAACCAGAAGAGGGCCTGAAGCAATCCTGCGCTTTTGCGGCCAGCTCCCAAAAAAGCGAGTTGAAAAATGGAGCTCAGGGGCACTGCAATTCACAAACCTGCAGAGTTTTAAATGATACCTCTCGTCCACAAATATATTAAGGGAAGGCAACGAAGAGGCTTTGAATGCAAGGCAGAATTGCAGGAAACAGATTTCAGGAGGTAGATTCGAATCACCTTGAAAGCACATGAAAAGCGGCAAAACGTGGACAATGATGCCCTTGGCCAAAAAGGGCGTATGCGTTTTTTCCTGAATATATTCAGGAAAAAACGCATACGCCCTTTTTGGCCAACCAAGCAACCTGGAAAGGCCAATCAGCGCTCCAAAGAAGTCTCGCTTCCCAGCGGGCAAAAGGGCCATGCGGAAAAAAGTGTCCAAACCAGAAATGCAGGACCGGCCATGGAGAAATGGGAGCCTTGCTACGCTGATGGGTGGGATGTAAATTGCCAACAGCCACTCTGGAGAAGTGTACGGTGTGTTCTGAAACATCTAAAAAACACAGCTTGGAGAGCATAGGGCACTTCCACTCATGGGCGTATAAATTGGGAAAACTAAAAATCAGCAAGACACAGGCACCCCAAAGTTTAGGGCTGCTCTGTTGACAAGAACCCCCACTTCATTACACCTGAAATATCCTAGGAAAGAGAAAAATGGATAAAGAAGTTGGGGTCCTCATGTACAATGGAATATCACTCAGTCATGAAATCAACGTCATAAGGCTAGTAGCAGCACGATGAGTGGATTTAGGTACGACGATTCTAAGTGAAATAAGTCACACAGAAAAAGACACTTATCATAAGATATCACTTCAAGAGGGAATGTAAAAACCGCTACACTTGAACTGAATTACAAAACAGAACAGAGTCACACGTTTAAGAAACACACTACGGCTGCTGAACGGGAAAGGTGAGGTGGGGTGATGCATAAAACAAGGGTTTCAAATTAGCTCCGATACCGTTCCATAAACCCAATATGTAAGAGACAAGACCTATTCCTTTTTCAGTGAACTGGACTCAACACCCCCTATTCACCGCACAAGAATATATCTGACTAGTAAGAATCTTCAAACCTATGTATTGATATCTCTCTGTAAGTGAGTCAAGGGGGTGTAAAGCGGCATAAACACAGCCGTGAAAAGCAGCTAAACCCCATTATAAAAATAAATTACTTTTCAAAACCCGTGAAACAAAGACAGTGAAAGAGAGAGAAATTCTTACAAAATTCGTTCAGGGGCTGTGATGCAACCTGGATTGACCATATCTAGACCCACAGCTGATTGAGACATAAGGGTGGACACTCTTGGGGCTGAGAGGTTCGGTGAGGTTGGTTGAGCCAACGCAGACCCTTTCAAGTAATACTGCATGGTACCCATCCCATGGGTCCCAAATCTCCAGGTTCAAGGGCATCTTCCTACGTCGAAAACAGGCATGAGAAACCCAGAAGATGGTACACCGTGTGATCGGGAAAGGTTTCTAAAACGCACCTCATTTCTCATCTCCTTTGCTCGGGTTCGCCATTCCAGCCGATTTACTAGCCATCTCCCTCCTTGGAGAATCAGCACCTTTACCCTCCTGTTCCGTACAGGTTGCAATTTGTCCTGAGGATGAACGGGAAGAGGGGGAACCAATGAGAGACTAGCTCTAGGTGTTGGGACAGGCACAGGTCACTCTATTTTCCCATCAGGAAGAAGAATTAAGCACAAGCTCAGCCTGCCCCCCAGAACCAGAAGAGGGCCTGAAGCAATCCTGCGCTTTTGCGGCCAGCTCCCAAAAAAGCGAGTTGAAAAATGGAGCTCAGGGACACTGCAATTCACAAACCTGCAGAGTTTTAAATGATACCTCTCGTCCACAAATATATTAAGGGAAGGCTACGAAGAGGCTTTGAAAGCAAGGCAGAATTGCAGGAAACAGATTTCAGGAGGTAGATTCGAATCGCCTTGAAAGCACATGAAAAGCGGCAAAACGTGGACAATGATGCCCTTGGCCAAAAAGGGCGTATGCGTTTTTTCCTGAATATATTCAGGAAAAAACGCATACGCCCTTTTTGGCCAACCAAGCAACCTGGAAAGGCCAATCAGCGCTCCAAAGAAGTCTCGCTTCCCAGCGGGCAAAAGGGCCATGCGGAAAAAAGTGTCCAAACCAGAAATGCAGGACCGGCCATGGAGAAATGGGAGCCTTGCTACGCTGATGGGTGGGATGTAAATTGCCAACAGCCACTCTGGAGAAGTGTACGGTGTGTTCTGAAACATCTAAAAAACACAGCTTGGAGAGCATAGGGCACTTCCACTCATGGGCGTATAAATTGGGAAAACTAAACATCAGCAAGACACAGGCACCCCAAAGTTTAGGGCTGCTCTGTGGACAAGAACCCCCACTTCATTACACCTTAAATATCCTAGGAAAGAGAAAAATGGATAAAGAAGTTGTGGTCCTCATGTACAATGGAATATCACTCAGCCATGAAATCAACGTCATAAGGCTAGTAGCAGCACGATGAGTGGATTTAGGTACGACGATTCTAAGTGAAATAAGTCACACAGAAAAAGACACTTATCATAAGATATCACTTCTAGAGGGAATGTAAAAACCGCTACACTTGAACTGAATTGCAAAACAGAACAGAGTCACACGTTTAGGAAACACACTATGGCTGCTGAACGGGAAAGGTGAGGTGGGGTGATGCATAAAACAAGGGTTTCAAATTAGCTCCGATACCGTTCCATAAACCCAATATGTAAGAGACAAGACCTATTCCTTTTTCAGTGAACTGGACTCAACACCCCCTATTCACCGCACAAGAATATATCTGACTAGTAAGAATCTTCAAACCTATGTATTGATATCTCTCTGTAAGTGAGTCAAGGGGGTGTAAAGCGGCATAAACACAGCCGTGAAAAGCAGCTAAACCCCATTATAAAAATAAATTACTTTTCAAAACCCGTGAAACAAAGACAGTGAAAGAGAGAGAAATTCTTCCAAAATTCGTTCAGGGGCTGTGATGCAACCTGGATTGACCATATCTAGACCCACAGCTGATTGAGACATAAGGGTGGACACTCTTGGGGCTGAGAGGTTCGGTGAGGTTGGGTGAGCCAACGCAGACCCTTTCAAGTAATACTGCATGGTACCCATCCCATGGGTCCCAAATCTCCAGGTTCAAGGGCATCTTCCTACGTCGAAAACAGGCATGAGAAACCCAGAAGATGGTACACCGTGTGATCGGGAAAGGTTTCTAAAACGCACCTCATTTCTCATCTCCTTTGCTCGGGTTCGCCATTCCAGCCGATTTACTAGCCATCTCCCTCCTTGGAGAATCAGCACCTTTAACCTCCTGTTCCGTACAGGTTGCAATTTGTCCTGAGGATGAACGGGAAGAGGGGGAACCAATGAGAGACTAGCTCTAGGTGTTGGGACAGGCACAGGTCACTCTATTTTCCCATCAGGAAGAAGAATTAAGCACAAGCTCAGCCTGCCCCCCAGAACCAGAAGAGGGCCTGAAGCAATCCTGCGCTTTTGCGGCCAGCTCCCAAAAAAGCGAGTTGAAAAATGGAGCTCAGGGGCACTGCAATTCACAAACCTGCAGAGTTTTAAATGATACCTCTCGTCCACAAATATATTAAGGGAAGGCAACGAAGAGGCTTTGAAAGCAAGGCAGAATTGCAGGAAACAGATTTCAGGAGGTAGATTCGAATCGCCTTGAAAGCACATGAAAAGCGGCAAAACGTGGACAATGATGCCCTTGGCCAAAAAGGGCGTATGCGTTTTTTCCTGAATATATTCAGGAAAAAACGCATACGCCCTTTTTGGCCAACCAAGCAACCTGGAAAGGCCAATCAGCGCTCCAAAGAAGTCTCGCTTCCCAGCGGGCAAAAGGGCCATGCGGAAAAAAGTGTCCAAACCAGAAATGCAGGACCGGCCATGGAGAAATGGGAGCCTTGCTACGCTGATGGGTGGGATGTAAATTGCCAACAGCCACTCTGGAGAAGTGTACGGTGTGTTCTGAAACATCTAAAAAACACAGCTTGGAGAGCATAGGGCACTTCCACTCATGGGCGTATAAATTGGGAAAACTAAACATCAGCAAGACACAGGCACCCCAAAGTTTAGGGCTGCTCTGTGGACAAGAACCCCCACTTCATTACACCTTAAATATCCTAGGAAAGAGAAAAATGGATAAAGAAGTTGTGGTCCTCATGTACAATGGAATATCACTCAGCCATGAAATCAACGTCATAAGGCTAGTAGCAGCACGATGAGTGGATTTAGGTACGACGATTCTAAGTGAAATAAGTCACACAGAAAAAGACACTTATCATAAGATATCACTTCTAGAGGGAATGTAAAAACCGCTACACTTGAACTGAATTGCAAAACAGAACAGAGTCACACGTTTAGGAAACACACTATGGCTGCTGAACGGGAAAGGTGAGGTGGGGTGATGCATAAAACAAGGGTTTCAAATTAGCTCCGATACCGTTCCATAAACCCAATATGTAAGAGACAAGACCTATTCCTTTTTCAGTGAACTGGACTCAACACCCCCTATTCACCGCACAAGAATATATCTGACTAGTAAGAATCTTCAAACCTATGTATTGATATCTCTCTGTAAGTGAGTCAAGGGGGTGTAAAGCGGCATAAACACAGCCGTGAAAAGCAGCTAAACCCCATTATAAAAATAAATTACTTTTCAAAACCCGTGAAACAAAGACAGTGAAAGAGAGAGAAATTCTTCCAAAATTCGTTCAGGGGCTGTGATGCAACCTGGATTGACCATATCTAGACCCACAGCTGATTGAGACATAAGGGTGGACACTCTTGGGGCTGAGAGGTTCGGTGAGGTTGGGTGAGCCAACGCAGACCCTTTCAAGTAATACTGCATGGTACCCATCCCATGGGTCCCAAATCTCCAGGTTCAAGGGCATCTTCCTACGTCGAAAACAGGCATGAGAAACCCAGAAGATGGTACACCGTGTGATCGGGAAAGGTTTCTAAAACGCACCTCATTTCTCATCTCCTTTGCTCGGGTTCGCCATTCCAGCCGATTTACTAGCCATCTCCCTCCTTGGAGAATCAGCACCTTTAACCTCCTGTTCCGTACAGGTTGCAATTTGTCCTGAGGATGAACGGGAAGAGGGGGAACCAATGAGAGACTAGCTCTAGGTGTTGGGACAGGCACAGGTCACTCTATTTTCCCATCAGGAAGAAGAATTAAGCACAAGCTCAGCCTGCCCCCCAGAACCAGAAGAGGGCCTGAAGCAATCCTGCGCTTTTGCGGCCAGCTCCCAAAAAAGCGAGTTGAAAAATGGAGCTCAGGGGCACTGCAATTCACAAACCTGCAGAGTTTTAAATGATACCTCTCGTCCACAAATATATTAAGGGAAGGCAACGAAGAGGCTTTGAAAGCAAGGCAGAATTGCAGGAAACAGATTTCAGGAGGTAGATTCGAATCGCCTTGAAAGCACATGAAAAGCGGCAAAACGTGGACAATGATGCCCTTGGCCAAAAAGGGCGTATGCGTTTTTTCCTGAATATATTCAGGAAAAAACGCATACGCCCTTTTTGGCCAACCAAGCAACCTGGAAAGGCCAATCAGCGCTCCAAAGAAGTCTCGCTTCCCAGCGGGCAAAAGGGCCATGCGGAAAAAAGTGTCCAAACCAGAAATGCAGGACCGGCCATGGAGAAATGGGAGCCTTGCTACGCTGATGGGTGGGATGTAAATTGCCAACAGCCACTCTGGAGAAGTGTACGGTGTGTTCTGAAACATCTAAAAAACACAGCTTGGAGAGCATAGGGCACTTCCACTCATGGGCGTATAAATTGGGAAAACTAAAAATCAGCAAGACACAGGCACCCCAAAGTTTAGGGCTGCTCTGTTGACAAGAACCCCCACTTCATTACACCTTAAATATCCTAGGAAAGAGAAAAATGGATAAAGAAGTTGTGGTCCTCATGTACAATGGAATATCACTCAGCCATGAAATCAACGTCATAAGGCTAGTAGCAGCACGATGAGTGGATTTAGGTACGACGATTCTAAGTGAAATAAGTCACACAGAAAAAGACACTTATCATAAGATATCACTTCGAGAGGGAATGTAAAAACCGCTACACTTGAACTGAATTACAAAACAGAACAGAGTCACACGTTTAGGAAACACACTACGCTGCTGAACGGGAAAGGTGAGGTGGGGTGATGCATAAAACAAGGGTTTCAAATTAGCTCCGATACCGTTCCATAAACCCAATATGTAAGAGACAAGACCTATTCCTTTTTCAGTGAACTGGACTCAACACCCCCTATTCACCGCACAAGAATATATCTGACTAGTAAGAATCTTCTAACCTATGTATTGATATCTCTCTGTAAGTGAGTCAAGGGGGTGTAAAGCGGCATAAACACAGCCGTGAAAAGCAGCTAAACCCCATTATAAAAATAAATTACTTTTCAAAACCCGTGAAACAAAGACAGTGAAAGAGAGAGAAATTCTTACAAAATTCGTTCAGGGGCTGTGATGCAACCTGGATTGACCATATCTAGACCCACAGCTGATTGAGACATAAGGGTGGACACTCTTGGGGCTGAGAGGTTCGGTGAGGTTGGGTGAGCCAACGCAGACCCTTTCAAGTAATACTGCATGGTACCCATCCCATGGGTCCCAAATCTCCAGGTTCAAGGGCATCTTCCTACGTCGAAAACAGGCATGAGAAACCCAGAAGATGGTACACCGTGTGATCGTGAAAGGTTTCTAAAACGCACCTCATTTCTCATCTCCTTTGCTCGGGTTCGCCATTCCAGCCGATTTACTAGCCATCTCCCTCCTTGGAGAATCAGCACCTTTAACCTCCTGTTCCGTACAGGTTGCAATTTGTCCTGAGGATGAACGGGAAGAGGGGGAACCAATGAGAGACTAGCTCTAGGTGTTGGGACAGGCACAGGTCACTCTATTTTCCCATCAGGAAGAAGAATTAAGCACAAGCTCAGCCTGCCCCCCAGAACCAGAAGAGGGCCTGAAGCAATCCTGCGCTTTTGCGGCCAGCTCCCAAAAAAGCGAGTTGAAAAATGGAGCTCAGGGACACTGCAATTCACAAACCTGCAGAGTTTTAAATGATACCTCTCGTCCACAAATATATTAAGGGAAGGCAACGAAGAGGCTTTGAAAGCAAGGCAGAATTGCAGGAAACAGATTTCAGGAGGTAGATTCGAATCGCCTTGAAAGCACATGAAAAGCGGCAAAACGTGGACAATGATGCCCTTGGCCAAAAAGGGCGTATGCGTTTTTTCCTGAATATATTCAGGAAAAAACGCATACGCCCTTTTTGGCCAACCAAGCAACCTGGAAAGGCCAATCAGCGCTCCAAAGAAGTCTCGCTTCCCAGCGGGCAAAAGGGCCATGCGGAAAAAAGTGTCCAAACCAGAAATGCAGGACCGGCCATGGAGAAATGGGAGCCTTGCTACGCTGATGGGTGGGATGTAAATTGCCAACAGCCACTCTGGAGAAGTGTACGGTGTGTTCTGAAACATCTAAAAAACACAGCTTGGAGAGCATAGGGCACTTCCACTCATGGGCGTATAAATTGGGAAAACTAAAAATCAGCAAGACACAGGCACCCCAAAGTTTAGGGCTACTCTGTTGACAAGAACCCCCACTTCATTACACCTTAAATATCCTAGGAAAGAGAAAAATGGATAAAGAAGTTGTGGTCCTCATGTACAATGGAATATCACTCAGCCATGAAATCAACGTCATAAGGCTAGTAGCAGCACGATGAGTGGATTTAGGTACGACGATTCTAAGTGAAATAAGTCACACAGAAAAAGACACTTATCATAAGATATCACTTCTAGAGGGAATGTAAAAACCGCTACACTTGAACTGAATTACAAAACAGAACAGAGTCACACGTTTAGGAAACACACTACGCTGCTGAACGGGAAAGGTGAGGTGGGGTGATGCATAAAACAAGGGTTTCAAATTAGCTCCGATACCGTTCCATAAACCCAATATGTAAGAGACAAGACCTATTCCTTTTTCAGTGAACTGGACTCAACACCCCCTATTCACCGCACAAGAATATATCTGACTAGTAAGAATCTTCAAACCTATGCATTGATATCTCTCTGTAAGTGAGTCAAGGGGGTGTAAAGCGGCATAAACACAGCCGTGAAAAGCAGCTAAACCCCATTATAAAAATAAATTACTTTTCAAAACCCGTGAAACAAAGACAGTGAAAGAGAGAGAAATTCTTACAAAATTCGTTCAGGGGCTGTGATGCAACCTGGATTGACCATATCTAGACCCACAGCTGATTGAGACATAAGGGTGGACACTCTTGGGGCTGAGAGGTTCGGTGAGGTTGGGTGAGCCAACGCAGACCCTTTCAAGTAATACTGCATGGTACCCATCCCATGGGTCCCAAATCTCCAGGTTCAAGGGCATCTTCCTACGTCGAAAACAGGCATGAGAAACCCAGAAGATGGTACACCGTGTGATCGTGAAAGGTTTCTAAAACGCACCTCATTTCTCATCTCCTTTGCTCGGGTTCGCCATTCCAGCCGATTTACTAGCCATCTCCCTCCTTGGAGAATCAGCACCTTTAACCTCCTGTTCCGTACAGGTTGCAATTTGTCCTGAGGATGAACGGGAAGAGGGGGAACCAATGAGAGACTAGCTCTAGGTGTTGGGACAGGCACAGGTCACTCTATTTTCCCATCAGGAAGAAGAATTAAGCACAAGCTCAGCCTGCCCCCCAGAACCAGAAGAGGGCCTGAAGCAATCCTGCGCTTTTGCGGCCAGCTCCCAAAAAAGCGAGTTGAAAAATGGAGCTCAGGGACACTGCAATTCACAAACCTGCAGAGTTTTAAATGATACCTCTCGTCCACAAATATATTAAGGGAAGGCAACGAAGAGGCTTTGAAAGCAAGGCAGAATTGCAGGAAACAGATTTCAGGAGGTAGATTCGAATCGCCTTGAAAGCACATGAAAAGCGGCAAAACGTGGACAATGATGCCCTTGGCCAAAAAGGGCGTATGCGTTTTTTCCTGAATATATTCAGGAAAAAACGCATACGCCCTTTTTGGCCAACCAAGCAACCTGGAAAGGCCAATCAGCGCTCCAAAGAAGTCTCGCTTCCCAGCGGGCAAAAGGGCCATGCGGAAAAAAGTGTCCAAACCAGAAATGCAGGACCGGCCATGGAGAAATGGGAGCCTTGCTACGCTGATGGGTGGGATGTAAATTGCCAACAGCCACTCTGGAGAAGTGTACGGTGTGTTCTGAAACATCTAAAAAACACAGCTTGGAGAGCATAGGGCACTTCCACTCATGGGCGTATAAATTGGGAAAACTAAAAATCAGCAAGACACAGGCACCCCAAAGTTTAGGGCTACTCTGTTGACAAGAACCCCCACTTCATTACACCTTAAATATCCTAGGAAAGAGAAAAATGGATAAAGAAGTTGTGGTCCTCATGTACAATGGAATATCACTCAGCCATGAAATCAACGTCATAAGGCTAGTAGCAGCACGATGAGTGGATTTAGGTACGACGATTCTAAGTGAAATAAGTCACACAGAAAAAGACACTTATCATAAGATATCACTTCTAGAGGGAATGTAAAAACCGCTACACTTGAACTGAATTGCAAAACAGAACAGAGTCACACGTTTAGGAAACACACTATGGCTGCTGAACGGGAAAGGTGAGGTGGGGTGATGCATAAAACAAGGGTTTCAAATTAGCTCCGATACCGTTCCATAAACCCAATATGTAAGAGACAAGACCTATTCCTTTTTCAGTGAACTGGACTCAACACCCCCTATTCACCGCACAAGAATATATCTGACTAGTAAGAATCTTCAAACCTATGTATTGATATCTCTCTGTAAGTGAGTCAAGGGGGTGTAAAGCGGCATAAACACAGCCGTGAAAAGCAGCTAAACCCCATTATAAAAATAAATTACTTTTCAAAACCCGTGAAACAAAGACAGTGAAAGAGAGAGAAATTCTTCCAAAATTCGTTCAGGGGCTGTGATGCAACCTGGATTGACCATATCTAGACCCACAGCTGATTGAGACATAAGGGTGGACACTCTTGGGGCTGAGAGGTTCGGTGAGGTTGGGTGAGCCAACGCAGACCCTTTCAAGTAATACTGCATGGTACCCATCCCATGGGTCCCAAATCTCCAGGTTCAAGGGCATCTTCCTACGTCGAAAACAGGCATGAGAAACCCAGAAGATGGTACACCGTGTGATCGGGAAAGGTTTCTAAAACGCACCTCATTTCTCATCTCCTTTGCTCGGGTTCGCCATTCCAGCCGATTTACTAGCCATCTCCCTCCTTGGAGAATCAGCACCTTTAACCTCCTGTTCCGTACAGGTTGCAATTTGTCCTGAGGATGAACGGGAAGAGGGGGAACCAATGAGAGACTAGCTCTAGGTGTTGGGACAGGCACAGGTCACTCTATTTTCCCATCAGGAAGAAGAATTAAGCACAAGCTCAGCCTGCCCCCCAGAACCAGAAGAGGGCCTGAAGCAATCCTGCGCTTTTGCGGCCAGCTCCCAAAAAAGCGAGTTGAAAAATGGAGCTCAGGGGCACTGCAATTCACAAACCTGCAGAGTTTTAAATGATACCTCTCGTCCACAAATATATTAAGGGAAGGCAACGAAGAGGCTTTGAAAGCAAGGCAGAATTGCAGGAAACAGATTTCAGGAGGTAGATTCGAATCGCCTTGAAAGCACATGAAAAGCGGCAAAACGTGGACAATGATGCCCTTGGCCAAAAAGGGCGTATGCGTTTTTTCCTGAATATATTCAGGAAAAAACGCATACGCCCTTTTTGGCCAACCAAGCAACCTGGAAAGGCCAATCAGCGCTCCAAAGAAGTCTCGCTTCCCAGCGGGCAAAAGGGCCATGCGGAAAAAAGTGTCCAAACCAGAAATGCAGGACCGGCCATGGAGAAATGGGAGCCTTGCTACGCTGATGGGTGGGATGTAAATTGCCAACAGCCACTCTGGAGAAGTGTACGGTGTGTTCTGAAACATCTAAAAAACACAGCTTGGAGAGCATAGGGCACTTCCACTCATGGGCGTATAAATTGGGAAAACTAAAAATCAGCAAGACACAGGCACCCCAAAGTTTAGGGCTGCTCTGTTGACAAGAACCCCCACTTCATTACACCTTAAATATCCTAGGAAAGAGAAAAATGGATAAAGAAGTTGTGGTCCTCATGTACAATGGAATATCACTCAGCCATGAAATCAACGTCATAAGGCTAGTAGCAGCACGATGAGTGGATTTAGGTACGACGATTCTAAGTGAAATAAGTCACACAGAAAAAGACACTTATCATAAGATATCACTTCGAGAGGGAATGTAAAAACCGCTACACTTGAACTGAATTACAAAACAGAACAGAGTCACACGTTTAGGAAACACACTACGCTGCTGAACGGGAAAGGTGAGGTGGGGTGATGCATAAAACAAGGGTTTCAAATTAGCTCCGATACCGTTCCATAAACCCAATATGTAAGAGACAAGACCTATTCCTTTTTCAGTGAACTGGACTCAACACCCCCTATTCACCGCACAAGAATATATCTGACTAGTAAGAATCTTCTAACCTATGTATTGATATCTCTCTGTAAGTGAGTCAAGGGGGTGTAAAGCGGCATAAACACAGCCGTGAAAAGCAGCTAAACCCCATTATAAAAATAAATTACTTTTCAAAACCCGTGAAACAAAGACAGTGAAAGAGAGAGAAATTCTTACAAAATTCGTTCAGGGGCTGTGATGCAACCTGGATTGACCATATCTAGACCCACAGCTGATTGAGACATAAGGGTGGACACTCTTGGGGCTGAGAGGTTCGGTGAGGTTGGGTGAGCCAACGCAGACCCTTTCAAGTAATACTGCATGGTACCCATCCCATGGGTCCCAAATCTCCAGGTTCAAGGGCATCTTCCTACGTCGAAAACAGGCATGAGAAACCCAGAAGATGGTACACCGTGTGATCGTGAAAGGTTTCTAAAACGCACCTCATTTCTCATCTCCTTTGCTCGGGTTCGCCATTCCAGCCGATTTACTAGCCATCTCCCTCCTTGGAGAATCAGCACCTTTAACCTCCTGTTCCGTACAGGTTGCAATTTGTCCTGAGGATGAACGGGAAGAGGGGGAACCAATGAGAGACTAGCTCTAGGTGTTGGGACAGGCACAGGTCACTCTATTTTCCCATCAGGAAGAAGAATTAAGCACAAGCTCAGCCTGCCCCCCAGAACCAGAAGAGGGCCTGAAGCAATCCTGCGCTTTTGCGGCCAGCTCCCAAAAAAGCGAGTTGAAAAATGGAGCTCAGGGACACTGCAATTCACAAACCTGCAGAGTTTTAAATGATACCTCTCGTCCACAAATATATTAAGGGAAGGCAACGAAGAGGCTTTGAAAGCAAGGCAGAATTGCAGGAAACAGATTTCAGGAGGTAGATTCGAATCGCCTTGAAAGCACATGAAAAGCGGCAAAACGTGGACAATGATGCCCTTGGCCAAAAAGGGCGTATGCGTTTTTTCCTGAATATATTCAGGAAAAAACGCATACGCCCTTTTTGGCCAACCAAGCAACCTGGAAAGGCCAATCAGCGCTCCAAAGAAGTCTCGCTTCCCAGCGGGCAAAAGGGCCATGCGGAAAAAAGTGTCCAAACCAGAAATGCAGGACCGGCCATGGAGAAATGGGAGCCTTGCTACGCTGATGGGTGGGATGTAAATTGCCAACAGCCACTCTGGAGAAGTGTACGGTGTGTTCTGAAACATCTAAAAAACACAGCTTGGAGAGCATAGGGCACTTCCACTCATGGGCGTATAAATTGGGAAAACTAAAAATCAGCAAGACACAGGCACCCCAAAGTTTAGGGCTACTCTGTTGACAAGAACCCCCACTTCATTACACCTTAAATATCCTAGGAAAGAGAAAAATGGATAAAGAAGTTGTGGTCCTCATGTACAATGGAATATCACTCAGCCATGAAATCAACGTCATAAGGCTAGTAGCAGCACGATGAGTGGATTTAGGTACGACGATTCTAAGTGAAATAAGTCACACAGAAAAAGACACTTATCATAAGATATCACTTCTAGAGGGAATGTAAAAACCGCTACACTTGAACTGAATTACAAAACAGAACAGAGTCACACGTTTAGGAAACACACTACGCTGCTGAACGGGAAAGGTGAGGTGGGGTGATGCATAAAACAAGGGTTTCAAATTAGCTCCGATACCGTTCCATAAACCCAATATGTAAGAGACAAGACCTATTCCTTTTTCAGTGAACTGGACTCAACACCCCCTATTCACCGCACAAGAATATATCTGACTAGTAAGAATCTTCAAACCTATGCATTGATATCTCTCTGTAAGTGAGTCAAGGGGGTGTAAAGCGGCATAAACACAGCCGTGAAAAGCAGCTAAACCCCATTATAAAAATAAATTACTTTTCAAAACCCGTGAAACAAAGACAGTGAAAGAGAGAGAAATTCTTACAAAATTCGTTCAGGGGCTGTGATGCAACCTGGATTGACCATATCTAGACCCACAGCTGATTGAGACATAAGGGTGGACACTCTTGGGGCTGAGAGGTTCGGTGAGGTTGGGTGAGCCAACGCAGACCCTTTCAAGTAATACTGCATGGTACCCATCCCATGGGTCCCAAATCTCCAGGTTCAAGGGCATCTTCCTACGTCGAAAACAGGCATGAGAAACCCAGAAGATGGTACACCGTGTGATCGTGAAAGGTTTCTAAAACGCACCTCATTTCTCATCTCCTTTGCTCGGGTTCGCCATTCCAGCCGATTTACTAGCCATCTCCCTCCTTGGAGAATCAGCACCTTTAACCTCCTGTTCCGTACAGGTTGCAATTTGTCCTGAGGATGAACGGGAAGAGGGGGAACCAATGAGAGACTAGCTCTAGGTGTTGGGACAGGCACAGGTCACTCTATTTTCCCATCAGGAAGAAGAATTAAGCACAAGCTCAGCCTGCCCCCCAGAACCAGAAGAGGGCCTGAAGCAATCCTGCGCTTTTGCGGCCAGCTCCCAAAAAAGCGAGTTGAAAAATGGAGCTCAGGGACACTGCAATTCACAAACCTGCAGAGTTTTAAATGATACCTCTCGTCCACAAATATATTAAGGGAAGGCAACGAAGAGGCTTTGAAAGCAAGGCAGAATTGCAGGAAACAGATTTCAGGAGGTAGATTCGAATCGCCTTGAAAGCACATGAAAAGCGGCAAAACGTGGACAATGATGCCCTTGGCCAAAAAGGGCGTATGCGTTTTTTCCTGAATATATTCAGGAAAAAACGCATACGCCCTTTTTGGCCAACCAAGCAACCTGGAAAGGCCAATCAGCGCTCCAAAGAAGTCTCGCTTCCCAGCGGGCAAAAGGGCCATGCGGAAAAAAGTGTCCAAACCAGAAATGCAGGACCGGCCATGGAGAAATGGGAGCCTTGCTACGCTGATGGGTGGGATGTAAATTGCCAACAGGCACTCTGGAGAAGTGTACGGTGTGTTCTGAAACATCTAAAAAACACAGCTTGGAGAGCATAGGGCACTTCCACTCATGGGCGTATAAATTGGGAAAACTAAAAATCAGCAAGACACAGGCACCCCAAAGTTTAGGGCTACTCTGTTGACAAGAACCCCCACTTCATTACACCTTAAATATCCTAGGAAAGAGAAAAATGGATAAAGAAGTTGTGGTCCTCATGTACAATGGAATATCACTCAGCCATGAAATCAACGTCATAAGGCTAGTAGCAGCACGATGAGTGGATTTAGGTACGACGATTCTAAGTGAAATAAGTCACACAGAAAAAGACACTTATCATAAGATATCACTTCTAGAGGGAATGTAAAAACCGCTACACTTGAACTGAATTACAAAACAGAACAGAGTCACACGTTTAGGAAACACACTACGCTGCTGAACGGGAAAGGTGAGGTGGGGTGATGCATAAAACAAGGGTTTCAAATTAGCTCCGATACCGTTCCATAAACCCAATATGTAAGAGACAAGACCTATTCCTTTTTCAGTGAACTGGACTCAACACCCCCTATTCACCGCACAAGAATATATCTGACTAGTAAGAATCTTCAAACCTATGCATTGATATCTCTCTGTAAGTGAGTCAAGGGGGTGTAAAGCGGCATAAACACAGCCGTGAAAAGCAGCTAAACCCCATTATAAAAATAAATTACTTTTCAAAACCCGTGAAACAAAGACAGTGAAAGAGAGAGAAATTCTTACAAAATTCGTTCAGGGGCTGTGACGCAACCTGGATTGACCATATCTAGACCCACAGCTGATTGAGACATAAGGGTGGACACTCTTGGGGCTGAGAGGTTCGGTGAGGTTGGGTGAGCCAACGCAGACCCTTTCAAGTAATACTGCATGGTACCCATCCCATGGGTCCCAAATCTCCAGGTTCAAGGGCATCTTCCTACGTCGAAAACAGGCATGAGAAACCCAGAAGATGGTACACCGTGTGATCGGGAAAGGTTTCTAAAACGCACCTCATTTCTCATCTCCTTTGCTCGGGTTCGCCATTCCAGCCGATTTACTAGCCATCTCCCTCCTTGGAGAATCAGCACCTTTACCCTCCTGTTCCGTACAGGTTGCAATTTGTCCTGAGGATGAACGGGAAGAGGGGGAACCAATGAGAGACTAGCTCCAGGGGTTGGGACAGGCACAGGTCACTCTATTTTCCCATCAGGAAGAAGAATTAAGCACAAGCTCAGCCTGCCCCCCAGAACCAGAAGAGGGCCTGAAGCAATCCTGCGCTTTTGCGGCCAGCTCCCAAAAAAGCGAGTTGAAAAATGGAGCTCAGGGGCACTGCAATTCACAAACCTGCAGAGTTTTAAATGATACCTCTCGTCCACAAATATATTAAGGGAAGGCAACGAAGAGGCTTTGAAAGCAAGGCAGAATTGCAGGAAACAGATTTCAGGAGGTAGATTCGAATCGCCTTGAAAGCACATGAAAAGCGGCAAAACGTGGACAATGATGCCCTTGGCCAAAAAGGGCGTATGCGTTTTTTCCTGAATATATTCAGGAAAAAACGCATACGCCCTTTTTGGCCAACCAAGCAACCTGGAAAGGCCAATCAGCGCTCCAAAGAAGTCTCGCTTCCCAGCGGGCAAAAGGGCCATGCGGAAAAAAGTGTCCAAACCAGAAATGCAGGACCGGCCATGGAGAAATGGGAGCCTTGCTACGCTGATGGGTGGGATGTAAATTGCCAACAGCCACTCTGGAGAAGTGTACGGTGTGTCCTGAAACATCTAAAAAACACAGCTTGGAGAGCATAGGGCACTTCCACTCATGGGCGTATAAATTGGGAAAACTAAACATCAGCAAGACACAGGCACCCCAAAGTTTAGGGCTGCTCTGTTGACAAGAACCCCCACTTCATTACACCTTAAATATCCTAGGAAAGAGAAAAATGGATAAAGAAGTTGTGGTCCTCATGTACAATGGAATATCACTCAGCCATGAAATCCACGTCATAAGGCTAGTAGCAGCACGATGAGTGGATTTAGGTACGACGATTCTAAGTGAAATAAGTCACACAGAAAAGACACTTATCATAAGATATCACTTCTAGAGGGAATGTAAAAACCACTACACTTGAACTGAATTGCAAAACAGAACAGAGTCACACGTTTAGGAAACACACTATGGCTGCTGAACGGGAAAGGTGAGGTGGGGTGATGCATAAAACAAGGGTTTCAAATTAGCTCAGATACCGTTCCATAAACCCAATATGTAAGAGACAAGACCTATTCCTTTTTCAGTGAACTGGACTCAACACCCCCTATTCACCGCACAAGAATATATCTGACTAGTAAGAATCTTCAAACCTATGTATTGATATCTCTCTGTAAGTGAGTCAAGGGGGTGTAAAGCGGCATAAACACAGCCGTGAAAAGCAGCTAAACCCCATTATAAAAATAAATTACTTTTCAAAACCCGTGAAACAAAGACAGTGAAAGAGAGAGAAATTCTTACAAAATTCGTTCAGGGGCTGTGATGCAACCTGGATTGACCATATCTAGACCCACAGCTGATTGAGACATAAGGGTGGACACTCTTGGGGCTGAGAGGTTCGGTGAGGTTGGGTAAGCCAACGCAGACCCTTTCAAGTAATACTGCATGGTACCCATCCCATGGGTCCCAAATCTCCAGGTTCAAGGGCATCTTCCTACGTCGAAAACAGGCATGAGAAACCCAGAAGATGGTACACCGTGTGATCGGGAAAGGTTTCTAAAACGCACCTCATTTCTCATCTCCTTTACTCGGGTTCGCCATTCCAGCCGATTTACTAGCCATCTCCCTCCTTGGAGAATCAGCACCTTTAACCTCCTGTTCCATACAGGTTGCAATTTGTCCTGAGGATGAACGGGAAGAGGGGGAACCAATGAGAGACTAGCTCTAGGTGTTGGGACAGGCACAGGTCACTCTATTTTCCCATCAGGAAGAAGAATTAAGCACAAGCTCAGCCTGCCCCCCAGAACCAGAAGAGGGCCTGAAGCAATCCTGCGCTTTTGCGGCCAGCTCCCAAAAAAGCGAGTTGAAAAATGGAGCTCAGGGGCACTGCAATTCACAAACCTGCAGAGTTTTAAATGATACCTCTCGTCCACAAATATATTAAGGGAAGGCAACGAAGAGGCTTTGAAAGCAAGGCAGAATTGCAGGAAACAGATTTCAGGAGGTAGATTCGAATCGCCTTGAAAGCACATGAAAAGCGGCAAAACGTGGACAATGATGCCGTTGGCCAAAAAGGGCGTATGCGTTTTTTCCTGAATATATTCAGGAAAAAACGCATACGCCCTTTTTGGCCAACCAAGCAACCTGGAAAGGCCAATCAGCGCTCCAAAGAAGTCTCGCTTCCCAGCGGGCAAAAGGGCCATGCGGAAAAAAGTGTCCAAACCAGAAATGCAGGACCGGCCATGGAGAAATGGGAGCCTTGCTACGCTGATGGGTGGGATATAAATTGCCAACAGCCACTCTGGAGAAGTGTACGGTGTGTTCTGAAACATCTAAAAAACACAGCTTGGAGAGCATAGGGCACTTCCACTCATGGGCGTATAAATTGGGAAAACTAAAAATCAGCAAGACACAGTCACCCCAAAGTTTACGGCTGCTCTGTTGACAAGAACCCCCACTTCATTACACCTTAAATATCCTAGGAAAGAGAAAAATGGATAAAGAAGTTGGGGTCCTCATGTAAAATGGAATATCACTCAGCCATGAAATCAACGTCATAAGGCTAGTAGCAGCACGATGAGTGGATTTAGGTACGACGATTCTAAGTGAAATAAGTCACACAGAAAAAGACACTTATCATAAGATATCACTTCGAGAGGGAATGTAAAAACCGCTACACTTGAACTGAATTACAAAACAGAACAGAGTCACACGTTTAGGAAACACACTACGGCTGCTGAACGGGAAAGGTGAGGTGGGGTGATGCATAAAACAAGGGTTTCAAATTAGCTCCGATACCGTTCCATAAACCCAATATGTAAGAGACAAGACCTATTCCTTTTTCAGTGAACTGGACTCAACACCCCCTATTCACCGCACAAGAATATATCTGACTAGTAAGAATCTTCAAACCTATGCATTGATATCTCTCTGTAAGTGAGTCAAGGGGGTGTAAAGCGGCATAAACACAGCCGTGAAAAGCAGCTAAACCCCATTATAAAAATAAATTACTTTTCAAAACCCGTGAAACAAAGACAGTGAAAGAGAGAGAAATTCTTACAAAATTCGTTCAGGGGCTGTGACGCAACCTGGATTGACCATATCTAGACCCACAGCTGATTGAGACATAAGGGTGGACACTCTTGGGGCTGAGAGGTTCGGTGAGGTTGGGTGAGCCAACGCAGACCCTTTCAAGTAATACTGCATGGTACCCATCCCATGGGTCCCAAATCTCCAGGTTCAAGGGCATCTTCCTACGTCGAAAACAGGCATGAGAAACCCAGAAGATGGTACACCGTGTGATCGGGAAAGGTTTCTAAAACGCACCTCATTTCTCATCTCCTTTGCTCGGGTTCGCCATTCCAGCCGATTTACTAGCCATCTCCCTCCTTGGAGAATCAGCACCTTTACCCTCCTGTTCCGTACAGGTTGCAATTTGTCCTGAGGATGAACGGGAAGAGGGGGAACCAATGAGAGACTAGCTCCAGGGGTTGGGACAGGCACAGGTCACTCTATTTTCCCATCAGGAAGAAGAATTAAGCACAAGCTCAGCCTGCCCCCCAGAACCAGAAGAGGGCCTGAAGCAATCCTGCGCTTTTGCGGCCAGCTCCCAAAAAAGCGAGTTGAAAAATGGAGCTCAGGGACACTGCAATTCACAAACCTGCAGAGTTTTAAATGATACCTCTCGTCCACAAATATATTAAGGGAAGGCAACGAAGAGGCTTTGAAAGCAAGGCAGAATTGCAGGAAACAGATTTCAGGAGGTAGATTCGAATCGCCTTGAAAGCACATGAAAAGCGGCAAAACGTGGACAATGATGCCCTTGGCCAAAAAGGGCGTATGCGTTTTTTCCTGAATATATTCAGGAAAAAACGCATACGCCCTTTTTGGCCAACCAAGCAACCTGGAAAGGCCAATCAGCGCTCCAAAGAAGTCTCGCTTCCCAGCGGGCAAAAGGGCCATGCGGAAAAAAGTGTCCAAACCAGAAATGCAGGACCGGCCATGGAGAAATGGGAGCCTTGCTACGCTGATGGGTGGGATGTAAATTGCCAACAGCCACTCTGGAGAAGTGTACGGTGTGTCCTGAAACATCTAAAAAACACAGGTTGGAGAGCATAGGGCACTTCCACTCATGGGCGTATAAATTGGGAAAACTAAACATCAGCAAGACACAGGCACCCCAAAGTTTAGGGCTGCTCTGTTGACAAGAACCCCCACTTCATTACACCTTAAATATCCTAGGAAAGAGAAAAATGGATAAAGAAGTTGTGGTCCTCATGTACAATGGAATATCACTCAGCCATGAAATCCACGTCATAAGGCTAGTAGCAGCACGATGAGTGGATTTAGGTACGACGATTCTAAGTGAAATAAGTCACACAGAAAAGACACTTATCATAAGATATCACTTCTAGAGGGAATGTAAAAACCACTACACTTGAACTGAATTGCAAAACAGAACAGAGTCACACGTTTAGGAAACACACTATGGCTGCTGAACGGGAAAGGTGAGGTGGGGTGATGCATAAAACAAGGGTTTCAAATTAGCTCAGATACCGTTCCATAAACCCAATATGTAAGAGACAAGACCTATTCCTTTTTCAGTGAACTGGACTCAACACCCCCTATTCACCGCACAAGAATATATCTGACTAGTAAGAATCTTCAAACCTATGTATTGATATCTCTCTGTAAGTGAGTCAAGGGGGTGTAAAGCGGCATAAACACAGCCGTGAAAAGCAGCTAAACCCCATTATAAAAATAAATTACTTTTCAAAACCCGTGAAACAAAGACAGTGAAAGAGAGAGAAATTCTTACAAAATTCGTTCAGGGGCTGTGATGCAACCTGGATTGACCATATCTAGACCCACAGCTGATTGAGACATAAGGGTGGACACTCTTGGGGCTGAGAGGTTCGGTGAGGTTGGGTAAGCCAACGCAGACCCTTTCAAGTAATACTGCATGGTACCCATCCCATGGGTCCCAAATCTCCAGGTTCAAGGGCATCTTCCTACGTCGAAAACAGGCATGAGAAACCCAGAAGATGGTACACCGTGTGATCGGGAAAGGTTTCTAAAACGCACCTCATTTCTCATCTCCTTTGCTCGGGTTCGCCATTCCAGCCGATTTACTAGCCATCTCCCTCCTTGGAGAATCAGCACCTTTACCCTCCTGTTCCGTACAGGTTGCAATTTGTCCTGAGGATGAACGGGAAGAGGGGGAACCAATGAGAGACTAGCTCCAGGGGTTGGGACAGGCACAGGTCACTCTATTTTCCCATCAGGAAGAAGAATTAAGCACAAGCTCAGCCTGCCCCCCAGAACCAGAAGAGGGCCTGAAGCAATCCTGCGCTTTTGCGGCCAGCTCCCAAAAAAGCGAGTTGAAAAATGGAGCTCAGGGGCACTGCAATTCACAAACCTGCAGAGTTTTAAATGATACCTCTCGTCCACAAATATATTAAGGGAAGGCAACGAAGAGGCTTTGAAAGCAAGGCAGAATTGCAGGAAACAGATTTCAGGAGGTAGATTCGAATCGCCTTGAAAGCACATGAAAAGCGGCAAAACGTGGACAATGATGCCCTTGGCCAAAAAGGGCGTATGCGTTTTTTCCTGAATATATTCAGGAAAAAACGCATACGCCCTTTTTGGCCAACCAAGCAACCTGGAAAGGCCAATCAGCGCTCCAAAGAAGTCTCGCTTCCCAGCGGGCAAAAGGGCCATGGGGAAAAAAGTGTCCAAACCAGAAATGCAGGACCGGCCATGGAGAAATGGGAGCCTTGCTACGCTGATGGGTGGGATGTAAATTGCCAACAGCCACTCTGGAGAAGTGTACGGTGTGTTCTGAAACATCTAAAAAACACAGCTTGGAGAGCATAGGGCACTTCCACTCATGGGCGTATAAATTGGGAAAATTAAAAATCAGCAAGACACAGGCACCCCAAAGTTTAGGGCTGCTCTGTGGACAAGAACCCCCACTTCATTACACCTTAAATATCCTAGGAAAGAGAAAAATGGATAAAGAAGTTGTGGTCCTCATGTACAATGGAATATCACTCAGCCATGAAATCAACGTCATAAGGCTAGTAGCAGCACGATGAGTGGATTTAGGTACGAAGATTCTAAGTGAAATAAGTCACACAGAAAAAGACACTTATCATAAGATATCACTTAGAGAGGGAATGTAAAAACCGCTACACTTGAACTGAATTGCAAAACAGAACAGAGTCACACGTTTAGGAAACACACTATGGCTGCTGAACGGGAAAGGTGAGGTGGGGTGATGCATAAAACAAGGGTTTCAAATTAGCTCCGATACCGTTCCATAAACCCAATATGTAAGAGACAAGACCTATTCCTTTTTCAGTGAACTGGACTCAACACCCCCTATTCACCGCACAAGAATATATCTGACTAGTAAGAATCTTCAAACCTATGTATTGATATCTCTCCGTAAGTGAGTCAAGGGGGTGTAAAGCGGCATAAACACAGCCGTGAAAAGCAGCTAAACCCCATTATAAAAATAAATTACTTTTCAAAACCCGTGAAACAAAGACAGTGAAAGAGAGAGAAATTCTTACAAAATTCGTTCAGGGGCTGTGATGCAACCTGGATTGACCATATCTAGACCCACAGCTGATTGAGACATAAGGGTGGACACTCTTGGGGCTGAGAGGTATGGTGAGGTTGGGTGAGCCAACGCAGACCCTTTCAAGTAATACTGCATGGTACCCATCCCATGGGTTCCAAATCTGCAGGTTCAAGGGCATCTTCCTACGTCGAAAACAGGCATGAGAAACCCAGAAGATGGTACACCGTGTGATCGGGAAAGGTTTCTATAACGCACCTCATTTCTCATCTCCTTTGCTCGGGTTCGCCATTCCAGCCGATTTACTAGCCATCTCTCTCCTTGGAGAATCAGCACCTTTAACCTCCTGTTCCGTACAGGTTGCAATTTGTCCTGAGGATGAACGGGAAGAGGGGGAACCAATGAGAGACTAGCTCTAGGTGTTGGGACAGGCACAGGTCACTCTATTTTCCCATCAGGAAGAAGAATTAAGCACAAGCTCAGCCTGCCCCCCAGAACCAGAAGAGGGCCTGAAGCAATCCTGCACTTTTGCGGCCAGCTCCCAAAAAAGCGAGTTGAAAAATGGAGCTCAGGGGCACTGCAATTCACAAACCTGCAGAGTTTTAAATGATACCTCTCGTCCACAAATATATTAAGGGAAGGCAACGAAGAGGCTTTGAAAGCAAGGCAGAATTGCAGGAAACAGATTTCAGGAGGTAGATTCGAATCGCCTTGAAAGCACATGAAAAGCGGCAAAACGTGGACAATGATGCCCTTGGCCAAAAAGGGCGTATGCGTTTTTTCCTGAATATATTCAGGAAAAAACGCATACGCCCTTTTTGGCCAACCAAGCAACCTGGAAAGGCCAATCAGCGCTCCAAAGAAGTCTCGCTTCCCAGCGGGCAAAAGGGCCATGCGGAAAAAAGTGTCCAAACCAGAAATGCAGGACCGGCCATGGAGAAATGGGAGCCTTGCTACGCTGATGGGTGGGATGTAAATTGCCAACAGCCACTCTGGAGAAGTGTACGGTGTGTTCTGAAACATCTAAAAAACACAGCTTGGAGAGCATAGGGCACTTCCACTCATGGGCGTATAAATTGGGAAAACTAAAAATCAGCAAGACACAGGCACCCCAAAGTTTAGGGCTGCTCTGTGGACAAGAACCCCCACTTCATTACACCTTAAATATCCTAGGAAAGAGAAAAATGGATAAAGAAGTTGTGGTCCTCATGTACAATGGAATATCACTCAGCCATGAAATCAACGTCATAAGGCTAGTAGCAGCACGATGAGTGGATTTAGGTACGAAGATTCTAAGTGACATAAGTCACACAGAAAAAGACACTTATCATAAGATATCACTTCTAGAGGGAATGTAAAAACCGCTACACTTGAACTGAATTGCAAAACAGAACAGAGTCACACGTTTAGGAAACACACTATGGCTGCTGAACGGGAAAGGTGAGGTGGGGTGATGCATAAAACAAGGGTTTCAAATTAGCTCCGATACCGTTCCATAAACCCAATATGTAAGAGACAAGACCTATTCCTTTTTCAGTGAACTGGACTCAACACCCCCTATTCACCGCACAAGAATATATCTGACTAGTAAGAATCTTCAAACCTATGTATTGATATCTCTCCGTAAGTGAGTCAAGGGGGTGTAAAGCGGCATAAACACAGCCGTGAAAAGCAGCTAAACCCCATTATAAAAATAAATTACTTTTCAAAACCCGTGAAACAAAGACAGTGAAAGAGAGAGAAATTCTTACAAAATTCGTTCAGGGGCTGTGATGCAACCTGGATTGACCATATCTAGACCCACAGCTGATTGAGACATAAGGGTGGACACTCTTGGGGCTGAGAGGTTCGGTGAGGTTGGGTGAGCCAACGCAGACCCTTTCAAGTAATACTGCATGGTACCCATCCCATGGGTCCCAAATCTCCAGGTTCAAGGGCATCTTCCTACGTCGAAAACAGGCATGAGAAACCCAGAAGATGGTACACCGTGTGATCGGGAAAGGTTTTCTAAAACGCACCTCATTTCTCATCTCCTTTACTCGGGTTCGCCATTCCAGCCGATTTACTAGCCATCTCTCTCCTTGGAGAATCAGCACCTTTAACCTCCTGTTCCGTACAGGTTGCAATTTGTCCTGAGGATGAACGGGAAGAGGGGGAACCAATGAGAGACTAGCTCTAGGTGTTGGGACAGGCACAGGTCACTCTATTTTCCCATCAGGAAGAAGAATTAAGCACAAGCTCAGCCTGCCCCCCAGAGCCAGAAGAGGGCCTGAAGCAATCCTGCGCTTTTGCGGCCAGCTCCCAAAAAAGCGAGTTGAAAAATGGAGCTCAGGGGCACTGCAATTCACAAACCTGCAGAGTTTTAAATGATACCTCTCGTCCACAAATATATTAAGGGAAGGCAACGAAGAGGCTTTGAAAGCAAGGCAGAATTGCAGGAAACAGATTTCAGGAGGTAGATTCGAATCGCCTTGAAAGCACATGAAAAGCGGCAAAACGTGGACAATGATGCCCTTGGCCAAAAAGGGCGTATGCGTTTTTTCCTGAATATATTCAGGAAAAAACGCATACGCCCTTTTTGGCCAACCAAGCAACCTGGAAAGGCCAATCAGCGCTCCAAAGAAGTCTCGCTTCCCAGCGGGCAAAAGGGCCATGCGGAAAAAAGTGTCCAAACCAGAAATGCAGGACCGGCCATGGAGAAATGGGAGCCTTGCTACGCTGATGGGTGTGATGTAAATTGCCAACAGCCACTCTGGAGAAGTGTACGGTGTGTCCTGAAACATCTAAAAAACACAGCTTGGAGAGCATAGGGCACTTCCACTCATGGGCGTATAAATTGGGAAAACTAAACATCAGCAAGACACAGGCACCCCAAAGTTTAGGGCTGCTCTGTTGACAAGAACCCCCACTTCATTACACCTTAAATATCCTAGGAAAGAGAAAAATGGATAAAGAATTTGTGGTCCTCATGTACAATGGAATATCACTCAGCCATGAAATCCACGTCATAAGGCTAGTAGCAGCACGATGAGTGGATTTAGGTACGACGATTCTAAGTGAAATAAGTCACACAGAAAAGACACTTATCATAAGATATCACTTCTAGAGGGAATGTAAAAACCACTACACTTGAACTGAATTGCAAAACAGAACAGAGTCACACGTTTAGGAAACACACTATGGCTGCTGAACGGGAAAGGTGAGGTGGGGTGATGCATAAAACAAGGGTTTCAAATTAGCTCAGATACCGTTCCATAAACCCAATATGTAAGAGACAAGACCTATTCCTTTTTCAGTGAACTGGACTCAACACCCCCTATTCACCGCACAAGAATATATCTGACTAGTAAGAATCTTCAAACCTATGTATTGATATCTCTCTGTAAGTGAGTCAAGGGGGTGTAAAGCGGCATAAACACAGCCGTGAAAAGCAGCTAAACCCCATTATAAAAATAAATTACTTTTCAAAACCCGTGAAACAAAGACAGTGAAAGAGAGAGAAATTCTTACAAAATTCGTTCAGGGGCTGTGATGCAACCTGGATTGACCATATCTAGACCCACAGCTGATTGAGACATAAGGGTGGACACTCTTGGGGCTGAGAGGTTCGGTGAGGTTGGGTAAGCCAACGCAGACCATTTCAAGTAATACTGCATGGTACCCATCCCATGGGTCCCAAATCTCCATGTTCAAGGGCATCTTCCTACGTCGAAAACAGGCATGAGAAACCCAGAAGATGGTACACCGTGTGATCGGGAAAGGTTTCTAAAACGCACCTCATTTCTCATCTCCTTTGCTCGGGTTCGCCATTCCAGCCGATTTACTAGCCATCTCCCTCCTTGGAGAATCAGCACCTTTAACCTCCTGTTCCATACAGGTTGCAATTTGTCCTGAGGATGAACGGGAAGAGGGGGAACCAATGAGAGACTAGCTCTAGGTGTTGGGACAGGCACAGGTCACTCTATTTTCCCATCAGGAAGAAGAATTAAGCACAAGCTCAGCCTGCCCCCCAGAACCAAAAGAGGGCCTGAAGCAATCCTGCGCTTTTGCGGCCAGCTCCCAAAAAAGCGAGTTGAAAAATGGAGCTCAGGGGCACTGCAATTCACAAACCTGCAGAGTTTTAAATGATACCTCTCGTCCACAAATATATTAAGGGAAGGCAACGAAGAGGCTTTGAAAGCAAGGCAGAAATGCAGGAAACAGATTTCAGGAGGTAGATTCGAATCGCCTTGAAAGCACATGAAAAGCGGCAAAACGTGGACAATGATGCCCTTGGCCAAAAAGGGCGTACGCGTTTTTTCCTGAATATATTCAGGAAAAAACGCATACGCCCTTTTTGGCCAACCAAGCAACCTTGAAAGGCCAATCAGCGCTCCAAAGAAGTCTCGCTTCCCAGCGGGCAAAAGGGCCATGCGGAAAAAAGTGTCCAAACCAGAAATGCAGGACCGGCCATGGAGAAATGGGAGCCTTGCTACGCTGATGGGTGTGATGTAAATTGCCAACAGCCACTCTGGAGAAGTGTACGGTGTGTCCTGAAACATCTAAAAAACAAAGCTTGGAGAGCATAGGGCACTTCCACTCATGGGCGTATAAATTGGGAAAACTAAACATCAGCAAGACACAGGCACCCCAAAGTTTAGGGCTGCTCTGTTGACAAGAACCCCCACTTCATTACACCTTAAATATCCTAGGAAAGAGAAAAATGGATAAAGAAGTTGTGGTCCGCATGTACAATGGAATATCACTCAGCCATGAAATCCACGTCATAAGGCTAGTAGCAGCACGATGAATGGATTTAGGTACGACGATTCTAAGTGAAATAAGTCACACAGAAAAGACACTTATCATAAGATATCACTTCTAGAGGGAATGTAAAAACCACTACACTTGAACTGAATTGCAAAACAGAACAGAGTCACACGTTTAGGAAACACACTATGGCTGCTGAACGGGAAAGGTGAGGTGGGGTGATGCATAAAACAAGGGTTTCAAATTAGCTCAGATACCGTTCCATAAACCCAATATGTAAGAGACAAGACCTATTCCTTTTTCAGTGAACTGGACTCAACACCCCCTATTCACCGCACAAGAATATATCTGACTAGTAAGAATCTTCAAACCTATGTATTGATATCTCTCTGTAAGTGAGTCAAGGGGGTGTAAAGCGGCATAAACACAGCCGTGAAAAGCAGCTAAACCCCATTATAAAAATAAATTACTTTTCAAAACCCGTGAAACAAAGACAGTGAAAGAGAGAGAAATTCTTACAAAATTCGTTCAGGGGCTGTGATGCAACCTGGATTGACCATATCTAGACCCACAGCTGATTGAGACATAAGGGTGGACACTCTTGGGGCTGAGAGGTTCGGTGAGGTTGGGTAAGCCAACGCAGACCCTTTCAAGTAATACTGCATGGTACCCATCCCATGGGTCCCAAATCTCCAGGTTCAAGGGCATCTTCCTACGTCGAAAACAGGCATGAGAAACCCAGAAGATGGTACACCGTGTGATCGGGAAAGGTTTCTAAAACGCACCTCATTTCTCATCTCCTTTGCTCGGGTTCGCCATTCCAGCCGATTTACTAGCCATCTCCCTCCTTGGAGAATCAGCACCTTTAACCTCCTGTTCTGTACAGGTTGCAATTTGTCCTGAGGATGAACGGGAAGAGGGGGAACCAATGAGAGACTAGCTCTAGGTGTTGGGACAGGCACAGGTCACTCTATTTTCCCATCAGGAAGAAGAATTAAGCACAAGCTCAGCCTGCCCCCCAGAACCAAAAGAGGGCCTGAAGCAATCCTGCGCTTTTGCGGCCAGCTCCCAAAAAAGCGAGTTGAAAAATGGAGCTCAGGGGCACTGCAATTCACAAACCTGCAGAGTTTTAAATGATACCTCTCGTCCACAAATATATTAAGGGAAGGCAACGAAGAGGCTTTGAAAGCAAGGCAGAAATGCAGGAAACAGATTTCAGGAGGTAGATTCGAATCGCCTTGAAAGCACATGAAAAGCGGCAAAACGTGGACAATGATGCCCTTGGCCAAAAAGGGCGTACGCGTTTTTTCCTGAATATATTCAGGAAAAAACGCATACGCCCTTTTTGGCCAACCAAGCAACCTTGAAAGGCCAATCAGCGCTCCAAAGAAGTCTCGCTTCCCAGCGGGCAAAAGGGCCATGCGGAAAAAAGTGTCCAAACCAGAAATGCAGGACCGGCCATGGAGAAATGGGAGCCTTGCTACGCTGATGGGTGTGATGTAAATTGCCAACAGCCACTCTGGAGAAGTGTACGGTGTGTCCTGAAACATCTAAAAAACAAAGCTTGGAGAGCATAGGGCACTTCCACTCATGGGCGTATAAATTGGGAAAACTAAACATCAGCAAGACACAGGCACCCCAAAGTTTAGGGCTGCTCTGTTGACAAGAACCCCCACTTCATTACACCTTAAATATCCTAGGAAAGAGAAAAATGGATAAAGAAGTTGTGGTCCGCATGTACAATGGAATATCACTCAGCCATGAAATCCACGTCATAAGGCTAGTAGCAGCACGATGAGTGGATTTAGGTACGACGATTCTAAGTGAAATAAGTCACACAGAAAAGACACTTATCATAAGATATCACTTCTAGAGGGAATGTAAAAACCACTACACTTGAACTGAATTGCAAAACAGAACAGAGTCACACGTTTAGGAAACACACTATGGCTGCTGAACGGGAAAGGTGAGGTGGGGTGATGCATAAAACAAGGGTTTCAAATTAGCTCAGATACCGTTCCATAAACCCAATATGTAAGAGACAAGACCTATTCCTTTTTCAGTGAACTGGACTCAACACCCCCTATTCACCGCACAAGAATATATCTGACTAGTAAGAATCTTCAAACCTATGTATTGATATCTCTCTGTAAGTGAGTCAAGGGGGTGTAAAGCGGCATAAACACAGCCGTGAAAAGCAGCTAAACCCCATTATAAAAATAAATTACTTTTCAAAACCCGTGAAACAAAGACAGTGAAAGAGAGAGAAATTCTTACAAAATTCGTTCAGGGGCTGTGATGCAACCTGGATTGACCATATCTAGACCCACAGCTGATTGAGACATAAGGGTGGACACTCTTGGGGCTGAGAGGTTCGGTGAGGTTGGGTAAGCCAACGCAGACCCTTTCAAGTAATACTGCATGGTACCCATCCCATGGGTCCCAAATCTCCAGGTTCAAGGGCATCTTCCTACGTCGAAAACAGGCATGAGAAACCCAGAAGATGGTACACCGTGTGATCGGGAAAGGTTTCTAAAACGCACCTCATTTCTCATCTCCTTTGCTCGGGTTCGCCATTCCAGCCGATTTACTAGCCATCTCCCTCCTTGGAGAATCAGCACCTTTAACCTCCTGTTCTGTACAGGTTGCAATTTGTCCTGAGGATGAACGGGAAGAGGGGGAACCAATGAGAGACTAGCTCTAGGTGTTGGGACAGGCACAGGTCACTCTATTTTCACATCAGGAAGAAGAATTAAGCACAAGCTCAGCCTGCCCCCCAGAACCAGAAGAGGGCCTGAAGCAATCCTGCGCTTTTGCGGCCAGCTCCCAAAAAAGCGAGTTGAAAAATGGAGCTCAGGGGCACTGCAATTCACAAACCTGCACAGTTTTAAATGATACCTCTCGTCCACAAATATACTAAGGGAAGGCAACGAAGAGGCTTTGAAAGCAAGGCAGAATTGCAGGAAACAGATTTCAGGAGGTAGATTCGAATCGCCTTGAAAGCACATGAAAAGCGGCAAAACGTGGACAATGATGCCCTTGGCCAAAAAGGGCGTATGCGTTTTTTCCTGAATATATTCAGGAAAAAACGCATACGCCCTTTTTGGCCAACCAAGCAACCTGGAAAGGCCAATCAGCGCTCCAAAGAAGTCTCGCTTCCCAGCGGGCAAAAGGGCCATGCGGAAAAAAGTGTCCAAACCAGAAATGCAGGACCGGCCATGGAGAAATGGGAGCCTTGCTACGCTGATGGGTGGGATGTAAATTGCCAACAGCCACTCTGGAGAAGTGTACGGTGTGTTCTGAAACATCTAAAAAACACAGCTTGGAGAGCATAGGGCACTTCCACTCATGGGCGTATAAATTGGGAAAACTAAAAATCAGCAAGACACAGGCACCCCAAAGTTCAGGCCTGCTCTGTGGACAAGAACCCCCACTTCATTACACCTTAAATATCCTAGGAAAGAGAAAAATGGATAAAGAAGTTGTGGTCCTCATGTACAATGGAATATCACTCAGCCATGAAATCAACGTCATAAGGCTAGTAGCAGCACGATGAGTGGATTTAGGTACGACGATTCTAAGTGAAATAAGTCACACAGAAAAAGACACTTATCATAAGATATCACTTCTAGAGGGAATGTAAAAACCGCTACACTTGAACTGAATTGCAAAACAGAACAGAGTCACACGTTTAGGAAACACACTATGGCTGCTGAACGGGAAAGGTGAGGTGGGGTGATGCATAAAACAAGGGTTTCAAATTAGCTCAGATACCGTTCCATAAACCCAATATGTAAGAGACAAGACCTATTCCTTTTTCAGTGAACTGGACTCAACACCCCCTATTCACCGCACAAGAATATATCTGACTAGTAAGAATCTTCAAACCTATGTATTGATATCTCTCTGTAATTGAGTCAAGGGGGTGTAAAGCGGCATAAACACAGCCGTGAAAAGCAGCTAAACCCCATTATAAAAATAAATTACTTTTCAAAACCCGTGAAACAAAGACAGTGAAAGAGAGAGAAATTCTTACAAAATTCGTTCAGGGGCTGTGATGCAACCTGGATTGACCATATCTAGACCCACAGCTGATTGAGACATAAGGGTGGACACTCTTGGGGCTGAGAGGTTCGGTGAGGTTGGGTGAGCCAACGCAGACCCTTTCAAGTAATACTGCATGGTACCCATCCCATGGGTCCCAAATCTCCAGGTTCAAGGGCATCTTCCTACGTCGAAAACAGGCATGAGAAACCCAGAAGATGGTACACCGTGTGATCGGGAAAGGTTTCTAAAACGCACCTCATTTCTCATCTCCTTTGCTCGGGTTCGCCATTCCAGCCGATTTACTAGCCATCTCCCTCCTTGGAGAATCAGCACCTTTAACCTCCTGTTCCGTACAGGTTGCAATTTGTCCTGAGGATGAACGGGAAGAGGGGGAACCAATGAGAGACTAGCTCTAGGTGTTGGGACAGGCACAGGTCACTCTAGTTTCCCATCAGGAAGAAGAATTAAGCACAAGCTCAGCCTGCCCCCCAGAACCAGAAGAGGGCCTGAAGCAATCCTGCGCTTTTGCGGCCAGCTCCCAAAAAAGCGAGTTGAAAAATGGAGCTCAGGGGCACTGCAATTCACAAACCTGCAGAGTTTTAAATGATACCTCTCGTCCACAAATATATTAAGGGAAGGCAACGAAGAGGCTTTGAAAGCAAGGCAGAATTGCAGGAAACAGATTTCAGGAGGTAGATTCGAATCGCCTTGAAAGCACATGAAAAGCGGCAAAACGTGGACAATGATGCCCTTGGCCAAAAAGGGCGTATGCGTTTTTTCCTGAATATATTCAGGAAAAAACGCATACGCCCTTTTTGGCCAACCAAGCAACCTGGAAAGGCCAATCAGCGCTCCAAAGAAGTCTCGCTTCCCAGCGGGCAAAAGGGCCATGCGGAAAAAAGTGTCCAAACCAGAAATGCAGGACCGGCCATGGAGAAATGGGAGCCTTGCTACGCTGATGGGTGGGATGTAAATTGCCAACAGCCACTCTGGAGAAGTGTACGGTGTGTTCTGAAACATCTAAAAAACACAGCTTGGAGAGCATAGGGCACTTCCACTCATGGGCGTATAAATTGGGAAAACTAAAAATCAGCAAGACACAGGCACCCCAAAGTTTAGGGTTGCTCTGTTGACAAGAACCCCCACTTCATTACACCTTAAATATACTAGGAAAGCGAAAAATGGATAAAGAAGTTGTGGTCCTCATGTACAATGGAATATCACTCAGCAATGAAATCAACATCATAAGGCTAGTAGCAGCACGATGAGTGGATTTAGGTACGACGATTCTAAGTGAAATAAGTCACACAGAAAAAGACACTTATCATAAGATATCACTTCTAGAGGAAATGTAAAAACCGCTACACTTGAACTGAATTGCAAAACAGAACAGAGTCACACGTTTAGGAAAAACACTATGGCTGCTGAACAGGAAAGGTGAGGTGGGGTGATGCATAAAACAAGGGTTTCAAATTAGCTCAGATATCGTTCCATAAACCCAATATGTAAGAGACAAGACCTATTCCTTTTTCAGTGAACTGGACTCAACACCCCCTATTCACCGCACAAGAATATATCTGACTAGTAAGAATCTTCAAACCTATGTATTGATATCTCTCCGTAAGTGAGTCAAGGGGGTGTAAAGCGGCATAAACACAGCCGTGAAAAGCAGCTAAACCCCATTATAAAAATAAATTACTTTTCAAAACCCGTGAAACAAAGACAGTGAAAGAGAGAGAAATTCTTACAAAATTCGTTCAGGGGCTGTGATGCAACCTGGATTGACCATATCTAGACCCACAGCTGATTGAGACATAAGGGTGGACACTCTTGGGGCTGAGAGGTTCGGTGAGGTTGGGTGAGCCAACGCAGACCCTTTCAAGTAATACTGCATGGTACCCATCCCATGGGTCCCAAATCTCCAGGTTCAAGGGCATCTTCCTACGTCGAAAACAGGCATGAGAAACCCAGAAGATGGTACACCGTGTGATCGGGAAAGGTTTTCTAAAACGCACCTCATTTCTCATCTCCTTTACTCGGGTTCGCCATTCCAGCCGATTTACTAGCCATCTCTCTCCTTGGAGAATCAGCACCTTTAACCTCCTGTTCCGTACAGGTTGCAATTTGTCCTGAGGATGAACGGGAAGAGGGGGAACCAATGAGAGACTAGCTCTAGGTGTTGGGACAGGCACAGGTCACTCTATTTTCCCATCAGGAAGAAGAATTAAGCACAAGCTCAGCCTGCCCCCCAGAGCCAGAAGAGGGCCTGAAGCAATCCTGCGCTTTTGCGGCCAGCTCCCAAAAAAGCGAGTTGAAAAATGGAGCTCAGGGGCACTGCAATTCACAAACCTGCAGAGTTTTAAATGATACCTCTCGTCCACAAATATATTAAGGGAAGGCAACGAAGAGGCTTTGAAAGCAAGGCAGAATTGCAGGAAACAGATTTCAGGAGGTAGATTCGAATCGCCTTGAAAGCACATGAAAAGCGGCAAAACGTGGACAATGATGCCCTTGGCCAAAAAGGGCGTATGCGTTTTTTCCTGAATATATTCAGGAAAAAACGCATACGCCCTTTTTGGCCAACCAAGCAACCTGGAAAGGCCAATCAGCGCTCCAAAGAAGTCTCGCTTCCCAGCGGGCAAAAGGGCCATGCGGAAAAAAGTGTCCAAACCAGAAATGCAGGACCGGCCATGGAGAAATGGGAGCCTTGCTACGCTGATGGGTGGGATGTAAATTGCCAACAGCCACTCTGGAGAAGTGTACGGTGTGTTCTGAAACATCTAAAAAACACAGCTTGGAGAGCATAGGGCACTTCCACTCATGGGCGTATAAATTGGGAAAACTAAAAATCAGCAAGACACAGGCACCCCAAAGTTTAGGGCTGCTCTGTTGACAAGAACCCCCACTTCATTACACCTTAAATATCCTAGGAAAGAGAAAAATGGATAAAGAAGTTGTGGTCCTCATGTACAATGGAATATCACTCAGCCATGAAATCAACGTCATAAGGCTAGTAGCAGCACGATGAGTGGATTTAGGTACGAAGATTCTAAGTGAAATAAGTCACACAGAAAAAGACACTTATCATAAGATATCACTTAGAGAGGGAATGTAAAAACCGCTACACTTGAACTGAATTACAAAACAGAACAGAGTCACACGTTTAGAAAACACACTATGGCTGCTGAACGGGAAAGGTGAGGTGGGGTGATGCATAAAACAAGGGTTTCAAATTAGCTCCGATACCGTTCCATAAACCCAATATGTAAGAGACAAGACCTATTCCTTTTTCAGTGAACTGGACTCAACACCCCCTATTCACCGCACAAGAATATATCTGACTAGTAAGAATCTTCAAACCTATGTATTGATATCTCTCCGTAAGTGAGTCAAGGGGGTGTAAAGCGGCATAAACACAGCTGTGAAAAGCAGCTAAACCCCATTATAAAAATAAATTACTTTTCAAAACCCGTGAAACAAAGACAGTGAAAGAGAGAGAAATTCTTACAAAATTCGTTCAGGGGCTGTGATGCAACCTGGATTGACCATATCTAGACCCACAGCTGATTGAGACATAAGGGTGGACACTCTTGGGGCTGAGAGGTTCGGTGAGGTTGGGTGAGCCAACGCAGACCCTTTCAAGTAATACTGCATGGTACCCATCCCATGGGTCCCAAATCTCCAGGTTCAAGGGCATCTTCCTACGTCGAAAACAGGCATGAGAAACCCAGAAGATGGTACACCGTGTGATCGGGAAAGGTTTTCTAAAACGCACCTCATTTCTCATCTCCTTTACTCGGGTTCGCCATTCCAGCCGATTTACTAGCCATCTCTCTCCTTGGAGAATCAGCACCTTTAACCTCCTGTTCCGTACAGGTTGCAATTTGTCCTGAGGATGAACGGGAAGAGGGGGAACCAATGAGAGACTAGCTCTAGGTGTTGGGACAGGCACAGGTCACTCTATTTTCCCATCAGGAAGAAGAATTAAGCACAAGCTCAGCCTGCCCCCCAGAACCAGAAGAGGGCCTGAAGCAATCCTGCGCTTTTGCGGCCAGCTCCCAAAAAAGCGAGTTGAAAAATGGAGCTCAGGGGCACTGCAATTCACAAACCTGCAGAGTTTTAAATGATACCTCTCGTCCACAAATATATTAAGGGAAGGCAACGAAGAGGCTTTGAAAGCAAGGCAGAATTGCAGGAAACAGATTTCAGGAGGTAGATTCGAATCGCCTTGAAAGCACATGAAAAGCGGCAAAACGTGGACAATGATGCCCTTGGCCAAAAAGGGCGTATGCGTTTTTTCCTGAATATATTCAGGAAAAAACGCATACGCCCTTTTTGGCCAACCAAGCAACCTGGAAAGGCCAATCAGCGCTCCAAAGAAGTCTCGCTTCCCAGCGGGCAAAAGGGCCATGCGGAAAAAAGTGTCCAAACCAGAAATGCAGGACCGGCCATGGAGAAATGGGAGCCTTGCTACGCTGATGGGTGGGATGTAAATTGCCAACAGCCACTCTGGAGAAGTGTACGGTGTGTTCTGAAACATCTAAAAAACACAGCTTGGAGAGCATAGGGCACTTCCACTCATGGGCGTATAAATTGGGAAAACTAAAAATCAGGCAAGACACAGGCACCCCAAAGTTTAGGGCTGCTCTGTTGACAAGAACCCCCACTTCATTACACCTTAAATATCCTAGGAAAGAGAAAAATGGATAAAGAAGTTGTGGTCCTCATGTACAATGGAATATCACTCAGCCATGAAATCAACGTCATAAGGCTAGTAGCAGCACGATGAGTGGATTTAGGTACGAAGATTCTAAGTGAAATAAGTCACACAGAAAAAGACACTTATCATAAGATATCACTTAGAGAGGGAATGTAAAAACCGCTACACTTGAACTGAATTACAAAACAGAACAGAGTCACACGTTTAGAAAACACACTATGGCTGCTGAACGGGAAAGGTGAGGTGGGGTGATGCATAAAACAAGGGTTTCAAATTAGCTCCGATACCGTTCCATAAACCCAATATGTAAGAGACAAGACCTATTCCTTTTTCAGTGAACTGGACTCAACACCCCCTATTCACCGCACAAGAATATATCTGACTAGTAAGAATCTTCAAACCTATGTATTGATATCTCTCCGTAAGTGAGTCAAGGGGGTGTAAAGCGGCATAAACACAGCCGTGAAAAGCAGCTAAACCCCATTATAAAAATAAATTACTTTTCAAAACCCGTGAAACAAAGACAGTGAAAGAGAGAGAAATTCTTACAAAATTCGTTCAGGGGCTGTGATGCAACCTGGATTGACCATATCTAGACCCACAGCTGATTGAGACATAAGGGTGGACACTCTTGGGGCTGAGAGGTTCGGTGAGGTTGGGTGAGCCAACGCAGACCCTTTCAAGTAATACTGCATGGTACCCATCCCATGGGTCCCAAATCTCCAGGTTCAAGGGCATCTTCCTACGTCGAAAACAGGCATGAGAAACCCAGAAGATGGTACACCGTGTGATCGGGAAAGATTTTCTAAAACGCACCTCATTTCTCATCTCCTTTACTCGGGTTCGCCATTCCAGCCGATTTACTAGCCATCTCTCTCCTTGGAGAATCAGCACCTTTAACCTCCTGTTCCGTACAGGTTGCAATTTGTCCTGAGGATGAACGGGAAGAGGGGGAACCAATGAGAGACTAGCTCTAGGTGTTGGGACAGGCACAGGTCACTCTATTTTCCCATCAGGAAGAAGAATTAAGCACAAGCTCAGCCTGCCCCCCAGAACCAGAAGAGGGCCTGAAGCAATCCTGCGCTTTTGCGGCCAGCTCCCAAAAAAGCGAGTTGAAAAATGGAGCTCAGGGGCACTGCAATTCACAAACCTGCAGAGTTTTAAATGATACCTCTCGTCCACAAATATATTAAGGGAAGGCAACGAAGAGGCTTTGAAAGCAAGGCAGAATTGCAGGAAACAGATTTCAGGAGGTAGATTCGAATCGCCTTGAAAGCACATGAAAAGCGGCAAAACGTGGACAATGATGCCCTTGGCCAAAAAGGGCGTATGCGTTTTTTCCTGAATATATTCAGGAAAAAACGCATACGCCCTTTTTGGCCAACCAAGCAACCTGGAAAGGCCAATCAGCGCTCCAAAGAAGTCTCGCTTCCCAGCGGGCAAAAGGGCCATGCGGAAAAAAGTGTCCAAACCAGAAATGCAGGACCGGCCATGGAGAAATGGGAGCCTTGCTACGCTGATGGGTGGGATGTAAATTGCCAACAGCCACTCTGGAGAAGTGTACGGTGTGTTCTGAAACATCTAAAAAACACAGCTTGGAGAGCATAGGGCACTTCCACTCATGGGCGTATAAATTGGGAAAACTAAAAATCAGCAAGACACAGGCACCCCAAAGTTTAGGGCTGCTCTGTTGACAAGAACCCCCACTTCATTACACCTTAAATATCCTAGGAAAGAGAAAAATGGATAAAGAAGTTGTGGTCCTCATGTACAATGGAATATCACTCAGCCATGAAATCAACGTCATAAGGCTAGTAGCAGCACGATGAGTGGATTTAGGTACGAAGATTCTAAGTGAAATAAGTCACACAGAAAAAGACACTTATCATAAGATATCACTTAGAGAGGGAATGTAAAAACCGCTACACTTGAACTGAATTACAAAACAGAACAGAGTCACACGTTTAGAAAACACACTATGGCTGCTGAACGGGAAAGGTGAGGTGGGGTGATGCATAAAACAAGGGTTTCAAATTAGCTCCGATACCGTTCCATAAACCCAATATGTAAGAGACAAGACCTATTCCTTTTTCAGTGAACTGGACTCAACACCCCCTATTCACCGCACAAGAATATATCTGACTAGTAAGAATCTTCAAACCTATGTATTGATATCTCTCCGTAAGTGAGTCAAGGGGGTGTAAAGCGGCATAAACACAGCCGTGAAAAGCAGCTAAACCCCATTATAAAAATAAATTACTTTTCAAAACCCGTGAAACAAAGACAGTGAAAGAGAGAGAAATTCTTACAAAATTCGTTCAGGGGCTGTGATGCAACCTGGATTGACCATATCTAGACCCACAGCTGATTGAGACATAAGGGTGGACACTCTTGGGGCTGAGAGGTTCGGTGAGGTTGGGTGAGCCAACGCAGACCCTTTCAAGTAATACTGCATGGTACCCATCCCATGGGTCCCAAATTTCCAGGTTCAAGGGCATCTTCCTACGTCGAAAACAGGCATGAGAAACCCAGAAGATGGTACACCGTGTGATCGGGAAAGGTTTCTAAAACGCACCTCATTTCTCATCTCCTTTGCTCGGGTTCGCCATTCCAGCCGATTTACTAGCCATCTCCCTCCTTGGAGAATCAGCACCTTTAACCTCCTGTTCCGTACAGGTTGCAATTTGTCCTGAGGATGAACGGGAAGAGGGGGAACCAATGAGAGACTAGCTCTAGGTGTTGGGACAGGCACAGGTCACTCTATTTTCCCATCAGGAAGAAGAATTAAGCACAAGCTCAGCCTGCCCCCCAGAACCAGAAGAGGGCCTGAAGCAATCCTGCGCTTTTGCGGCCAGCTCCCAAAAAAGCGAGTTGAAAAATGGAGCTCAGGGGCACTGCAATTCACAAACCTGCAGAGTTTTAAATGATACCTCTCGTCCACAAATATATTAAGGGAAGGCAACGAAGAGGCTTTGAAAGCAAGGCAGAATTGCAGGAAACAGATTTCAGGAGGTAGATTCGAATCGCCTTGAAAGCACATGAAAAGCGGCAAAACGTGGACAATGATGCCCTTGGCCAAAAAGGGCGTATGCGTTTTTTCCTGAATATATTCAGGAAAAAACGCATACGCCCTTTTTGGCCAACCAAGCAACCTGGAAAGGCCAATCAGCGCTCCAAAGAAGTCTCGCTTCCCAGCGGGCAAAAGGGCCATGCGGAAAAAAGTGTCCAAACCAGAAATGCAGGACCGGCCATGGAGAAATGGGAGCCTTGCTACGCTGATGGGTGGGATGTAAATTGCCAACAGCCACTCTGGAGAAGTGTACGGTGTGTTCTGAAACATCTAAAAAACACAGCTTGGAGAGCATAGGGCACTTCCACTCATGGGCGTATAAATTGGGAAAACTAAAAATCAGCAAGACACAGGCACCCCAAAGTTTAGGGCTGCTCTGTTGACAAGAACCCCCACTTCATTACACCTTAAATATCCTAGGAAAGAGAAAAATGGATAAAGAAGTTGTGGTCCTCATGTACAATGGAATATCACTCAGCCATGAAATCAACGTCATAAGGCTAGTAGCAGCACGATGAGTGGATTTAGGTACGAAGATTCTAAGTGAAATAAGTCACACAGAAAAAGACACTTATCATAAGATATCACTTAGAGAGGGAATGTAAAAACCGCTACACTTGAACTGAATTACAAAACAGAACAGAGTCACACGTTTAGAAAACACACTATGGCTGCTGAACGGGAAAGGTGAGGTGGGGTGATGCATAAAACAAGGGTTTCAAATTAGCTCCGATACCGTTCCATAAACCCAATATGTAAGAGACAAGACCTATTCCTTTTTCAGTGAACTGGACTCAACACCCCCTATTCACCGCACAAGAATATATCTGACTAGTAAGAATCTTCAAACCTATGTATTGATATCTCTCCGTAAGTGAGTCAAGGGGGTGTAAAGCGGCATAAACACAGCCGTGAAAAGCAGCTAAACCCCATTATAAAAATAAATTACTTTTCAAAACCCGTGAAACAAAGACAGTGAAAGAGAGAGAAATTCTTACAAAATTCGTTCAGGGGCTGTGATGCAACCTGGATTGACCATATCTAGACCCACAGCTGATTGAGACATAAGGGTGGACACTCTTGGGGCTGAGAGGTTCGGTGAGGTTGGGTAGGCCAACGCAGGCCCTTTCAAGTAATACTGCATGGTACCCATCCCATGGGTCCCAAATCTCCAGGTTCAAGGGCATCTTCCTACGTCGAAAACAGGCATGAGAAACCCAGAAGATGGTACACCGTGTGATCGGGAAAGGTTTTCTAAAACGCACCTCATTTCTCATCTCCTTTACTCGGGTTCGCCATTCCAGCCGATTTACTAGCCATCTCTCTCCTTGGAGAATCAGCACCTTTAACCTCCTGTTCCGTACAGGTTGCAATTTGTCCTGAGGATGAAGGGGAAGAGGGGGAACCAATGAGAGACTAGCTCTAGGTGTTGGGACAGGCACAGGTCACTCTATTTTCCCATCAGGAAGAAGAATTAAGCACAAGCTCAGCCTGCCCCCCAGAACCAGAAGAGGGCCTGAAGCAATCCTGCGCTTTTGCGGCCAGCTCCCAAAAAAGCGAGTTGAAAAATGGAGCTCAGGGGCACTGCAATTCACAAACCTGCAGAGTTTTAAATGATACCTCTCGTCCACAAATATATTAAGGGAAGGCAACGAAGAGGCTTTGAAAGCAAGGCAGAATTGCAGGAAACACATTTCAGGAGGTAGATTCGAATCGCCTTGAAAGCACATGAAAAGCGGCAAAACGTGGACAATGATGCCCTTGGCCAAAAAGGGCGTATGCGTTTTTTCCTGAATATATTCAGGAAAAAACGCATACGCCCTTTTTGGCCAACCAAGCAACCTGGAAAGGCCAATCAGCGCTCCAAAGAAGTCTCGCTTCCCAGCAGGCAAAAGGGCCATGCGGAAAAAAGTGTCCAAACCAGAAATGCAGGACCGGCCATGGAGAAATGGGAGCCTTGCTACGCTGATGGGTGGGATGTAAATTGCCAACAGCCACTCTGGAGAAGTGTACGGTGTGTCCTGAAACATCTAAAACACACAGCTTGGAGAGCATAGGGCACTTCCACTTATGGGCGTATAAATTGGGAAAACTAAACATCAGCAAGACACAGGCACCCCAAAGTTTAGGGCTGCTCTGTGGACAAGAACCCCCACTTCATTACACCTTAAATATCCTAGGAAAGAGAAAAATGGATAAAGAAGTTGTGGTCCTCATGTACAATGGAATATCACTCAGCCATGAAATCAACGTCATAAGGCTAGTAGCAGCACGATGAGTGGATTTAGGTACGACGATTCTAAGTGAAATAAGTCACACAGAAAAAGACACTTATCATAAGATATCACTTCTAGAGGGAATGTAAAAACCGCTACACTTGAACTGAATTGCAAAACAGAACAGAGTCACACGTTTAGGAAACACACTATGGCTGCTGAACGGGAAAGGTGAGGTGGGGTGATGCATAAAACAAGGGTTTCAAATTAGCTCCGATACCGTTCCATAAACCCAATATGTAAGAGACAAGACCTATTCCTTTTTCAGTGAACTGGACTCAACACCCCCTATTTACCGCACAAGAATATATCTGACTAGTAAGAATCTTCAAACCTATGTATTGATATCTCTCTGTAAGTGAGTCAAGGGGGTGTAAAGCGGCATAAACACAGCCGTGAAAAGCAGCTAAACCCCATTATAAAAATAAATTACTTTTCAAAACCCGTGAAACAAAGACAGTGAAAGAGAGAGAAATTCTTACAAAATTCGTTCAGGGGCTGTGATGCAACCTGGATTGACCATATCTAGACCCACAGCTGATTGAGACATAAGGGTGGACACTCTTGGGGCTGAGAGGTTCGGTGAGGTTGGGTGAGCCAACGCAGACCCTTTCAAGTAATACTGCATGGTACCCATCCCATGGGTCCCAAATCTCCAGGTTCAAGGGCATCTTCCTACGTCGAAAACAGGCATGAGAAACCCAGAAGATGGTACACCGTGTGATCGGGAAAGGTTTCTAAAACGCACCTCATTTCTCATCTCCTTTGCTCGGGTTCGCCATTCCAGCCGATTTACTAGCCATCTCCCTCCTTGGAGAATCAGCACCTTTAACCTCCTGTTCCGTACAGGTTGCAATTTGTCCTGAGGATGAACGGGAAGAGGGGGAACCAATGAGAGACTAGCTCTAGGAGTTGGGACAGGCACAGGTCACTCTATTTTCCCATCAGGAAGAAGAATCAAGCACAAGCTCAGCCTGCCCCCCGAACCAGAAGAGGGCCTGAAGCAATCCTGCGCTTTTGCGGCCAGCTCCCAAAAAAGCGAGTTGAAAAATGGAGCTCAGGGGCACTGCAATTCACAAACCTGCAGAGTTTTAAATGATACCTCTCGTCCACAAATATATTAAGGGAAGGCAACGAAGAGGCTTTGAAAGCAAGGCAGAATTGCAGGAAACAGATTTCAGGAGGTAGATTCGAATCGCCTTGAAAGCACATGAAAAGCGGCAAAACGTGGACAATGATGCCCTTGGCCAAAAAGGGCGTATGCGTTTTTTCCTGAATATATTCAGGAAAAAACGCATACGCCCTTTTTGGCCAACCAAGCAACCTGGAAAGGCCAATCAGCGCTCCAAAGAAGTCTCGCTTCCCAGCGGGCAAAAGGGCCATGCGGAAAAAAGTGTCCAAACCAGAAATGCAGGACCGGCCATGGAGAAATGGGAGCCTTGCTACGCTGATGGGTGGGATGTAAATTGCCAACAGCCACTCTGGAGAAGTGTACGGTGTGTCCTGAAATATCTAAAACACACAGCTTGGAGAGCATAGGGCACTTCCACTCATGGGCGTATAAATTGGGAAAACTAAACATCAGCAAGACACAGGCACCCCAAAGTTTAGGGCTGCTCTGTGGACAAGAACCCCCACTTCATTACACCTTAAATATCCTAGGAAAGAGAAAAATGGATAAAGAAGTTGTGGTCCTCATGTACAATGGAATATCACTCAGCCATGAAATCAACGTCATAAGGCTAGTAGCAGCACGATGAGTGGATTTAGGTACGACGATTCTAAGTGAAATAAGTCACACAGAAAAAGACACTTATCATAAGATATCACTTCTAGAGGGAATGTAAAAACCGCTACACTTGAACTGAATTGCAAAGCAGAACAGAGTCACACGTTTAGGAAACACACTATGGCTGCTGAACGGGAAAGGTGAGGTGGGGTGATGCATAAAACAAGGGTTTCAAATTAGCTCCGATACCGTTCCATAAACCCAATATGTAAGAGACAAGACCTATTCCTTTTTCAGTGAACTGGACTCAACACCCCCTATTCACCGCACAAGAATATATCTGACTAGTAAGAATCTTCAAACCTATGTATTGATATCTCTCTGTAAGTGAGTCAAGGGGGTGTAAAGCGGCATAAACACAGCCGTGAAAAGCAGCTAAACCCCATTATAAAAATAAATTACTTTTCAAAACCCGTGAAACAAAGACAGTGAAAGAGAGAGAAATTCTTCCAAAATTCGTTCAGGGGCTGTGATGCAACCTGGATTGACCATATCTAGACCCACAGCTGATTGAGACATAAGGGTGGACACTCTTGGGGCTGAGAGGTTCGGTGAGGTTGGGTGAGCCAACGCAGACCCTTTCATGTAATACTGCATGGTACCCATCCCATGGGTCCCAAATCTCCAGGTTCAAGGGCATCTTCCTACGTCGAAAACAGGCATGAGAAACCCAGAAGATGGTACACCGTGTGATCGGGAAAGGTTTCTAAAACGCACCTCATTTCTCATCTCCTTTGCTCGGGTTCGCCATTCCAGCCGATTTACTAGCCATCTCCCTCCTTGGAGAATCAGCACCTTTAACCTCCTGTTCCGTACAGGTTGCAATTTGTCCTGAGGATGAACGGGAAGAGGGGGAACCAATGAGAGACTAGCTCTAGGTGTTGGGACAGGCACAGGTCACTCTATTTTCCCATCAGGAAGAAGAATTAAGCACAAGCTCAGCCTGCCCCCCAGAACCAGAAGAGGGCCTGAAGCAATCCTGCGCTTTTGCGGCCAGCTCCCAAAAAAGCGAGTTGAAAAATGGAGCTCAGGGGCACTGCAATTCACAAACCTGCAGAGTTTTAAATGATACCTCTCGTCCACAAATATATTAAGGGAAGGCAACGAAGAGGCTTTGAAAGCAAGGCAGAATTGCAGGAAACAGATTTCAGGAGGTAGATTCGAATCGCCTTGAAAGCACATGAAAAGCGGCAAAACGTGGACAATGATGCCCTTGGCCAAAAAGGGCGTATGCGTTTTTTCCTGAATATATTCAGGAAAAAACGCATACGCCCTTTTTGGCCAACCAAGCAACCTGGAAAGGCCAATCAGCGCTCCAAAGAAGTCTCGCTTCCCAGCGGGCAAAAGGGCCATGCGGAAAAAAGTGTCCAAACCAGAAATGCAGGACCGGCCATGGAGAAATGGGAGCCTTGCTACGCTGATGGGTGGGATGTAAATTGCCAACAGCCACTCTGGAGAAGTGTACGGTGTGTTCTGAAACATCTAAAAAACACAGCTTGGAGAGCATAGGGCACTTCCACTCATGGCCGTATAAATTGGGAAAACTAAAAATCAGCAAGACACAGGCACCCCAAAGTTTAGGGCTGCTCTGTTGACAAGAACCCCCACTTCATTACACCTTAAATATCCTAGGAAAGAGAAAAATGGATAAAGAAGTTGTGGTCATCATGTACAATGGAATATCACTCAGCCATGAAATCAACGTCATAAGGCTAGTAGCAGCACGATGAGTGGATTTAGGTACGACGGTTCTAAGTGAAATAAGTCACACAGAAAAAGACACTTATCATAAGATATCACTTAGAGAGGGAATGTAAAAACCGCTACACTTGAACTGAATTGCAAAACAGAACAGAGTCACATGTTTAGGAAACACACTATGGCTGCTGAACGGGAAAGGTGAGGTGGGGTGATGCATAAAACAAGGGTTTCAAATTAGCTCCGATACCGTTCCATAAACCCAATATGTAAGAGACAAGACCTATTCCTTTTTCAGTGAACTGGACTCAACACCCCCTATTCACCGCACAAGAATATATCTGACTAGTAAGAATCTTCAAACCTATGTATTGATATCTCTCTGTAAGTGAGTCAAGGGGGTGTAAAGCGGCATAAACACAGCCGTGAAAAGCAGCTAAACCCCATTATAAAAATAAATTACTTTTCAAAACCTGTGAAACAAAGACAGTGAAAGAGAGAGAAATTCTTACAAAATTCGTTCAGGGGCTGTGATGCAACCTGGATTGACCATATCTAGACCCACAGCTGATTGAGACATAAGGGTGGACACTCTTGGGGCTGAGAGGTTCGGTGAGGTTGGGTGAGCCAACGCAGACCCTTTCAAGTAATACTGCATGGTACCCATCCCATGGGTCCCAAATCTCCAGGTTCAAGGGGATCTTCCTACGTCGAAAACAGGCATGAGAAACCCAGAAGATGGTACACCGTGTGATCGGGAAAGGTTTCTAAAACGCACCTCATTTCTCATCTCCTTTGCTCGGGTTCGCCATTCCAGCCGATTTACTAGCCATCTCCCTCCTTGGAGAATCAGCACCTTTAACCTCCTGTTCCGTACAGGTTGCAATTTGTCCTGAGGATGAACGGGAAGAGGGGGAACCAATGAGAGACTAGCTCTAGGTGTTGGGACAGGCACAGGTCACTCTATTTTCCCATCAGGAAGAAGAATCAAGCACAAGCTCAGCCTGCCCCCCAGAACCAGAAGAGGGCCTGAAGCAATCCTGCGCTTTTGCGGCCAGCTCCCAAAAAAGCGAGTTGAAAAATGGAGCTCAGGGGCACTGCAATTCACAAACCTGCAGAGTTTTAAATGATACCTCTCGTCCACAAATATATTAAGGGAAGGCAACGAAGAGGCTTTGAAAGCAAGGCAGAATTGCAGGAAACAGATTTCAGGAGGTAGATTCGAATCGCCTTGAAAGCACATGAAAAGCGGCAAAACGTGGACAATGATGCCCTTGGCCAAAAAGGGCGTATGCGTTTTTTCCTGAATATATTCAGGAAAAAACGCATACGCCCTTTTTGACCAACCAAGCAACCTGGAAATGCCAATCAGCGCTCCAAAGAAGTCTCGCTTCCCAGCGGGCAAAAGGGCCATGGGGAAAAAAGTGTCCAAACCAGAAATGCAGGACCGGCCATGGAGAAATGGGAGCCTTGCTACGCTGATGGGTGGGATGTAAATTGCCAACAGCCACTCTGGAGAAGTGTATGGTGTGTTCTGAAACATCTTAAAAACACAGCTTGGAGAGCATAGGGCACTTCCACTCATGGGCGTATAAATTGGGAAAACTAAAAATCAGCAAGACACAGGCACCCCAAAGTTTAGGGCTGCTCTGTTGACAAGAACCCCCACTTCATTACACCTTAAATATCCTAGGAAATAGAAAAATGGATAAAGAAGTTGTGGTCCTCATGTACAATGGAATATCACTCAGCCATGAAATCAACGTCATAAGGCTAGTAGCAGCACGATGAGTGGATTTAGGTACGACGATTCTAAGTGAAATAAGTCACACAGAAAAAGACTCTTATCATAAGATATCACTTAGAGAGGGAATGTAAAAACCGCTACACTTGAACTGAATTGCAAAACAGAACAGAGTCCCACGTTTAGGAAACACACTATGGCTGCTGAACGGGAAAGGTGAGGTGGGGTGATGCATAAAACAAGGGTTTCAAATTAGCTCAGATACCGTTCCATAAACCCAATATGTAAGAGACAAGACCTATTCCTTTTTCAGTGAACTGGACTCAACACCCCCTATTCACCGCACAAGAATATATCTGACTAGTAAGAATCTTCAAACCTATGTATTGATATCTCTCTGTAAGTGAGTCAAGGGGGTGTAAAGCGGCATAAACACAGCCGTGAAAAGCAGCTAAACCCCATTATAAAAATAAATTACTTTTCAAAACCCGTGAAACAAAGACAGTGAAAGAGAGAGAAATTCTTACAAAATTCGTTCAGGGGCTGTGATGCAACCTGGATTGACCATATCTAGACCCACAGCTGATTGAGACATAAGGGTGGACACTCTTGCGGCTGAGAGGTTCGGTGAGGTTGGGTGAGCCAACGCAGACCCTTTCAAGTAATACTGCATGGTACCCATCCCATGGGTCCCAAATCTCCAGGTTCAAGGGCATCTTCCTACGTCGAAAACAGGCATGAGAAACCCAGAAGATGGTACACCGTGTGATCGGGAAAGGTTTCTAAAACGCACCTCATTTCTCATCTCCTTTGCTCGGGTTCGCCATTCCAGCCGATTTACTAGCCATCTCCCTCCTTGGAGAATCAGCACCTTTAACCTCCTGTTCCGTACAGGTTGCAATTTGTCCTGAGGATGAAGGGGAAGAGGGGGAACCAATGAGAGACTAGCTCTAGGTGTTGGGACAGGCACAGGTCACTCTATTTTCCCATCAGGAAGAAGAATTAAGCACAAGCTCAGCCTGCCCCCCAGAACCAGAAGAGGGCCTGAAGCAATCCTGCGCTTTTGCGGCCAGCTCCCAAAAAAGCGAGTTGAAAAATGGAGCTCAGGGGCACTGCAATTCACAAACCTGCAGAGTTTTAAATGATACCTCTCGTCCACAAATATATTAAGGGAAGGCAACGAAGAGGCTTTGAAAGCAAGGCAGAATTGCAGGAAACAGATTTCAGGAGGTAGATTCGAATCGCCTTGAAAGCACATGAAAAGCGGCAAAACGTGGACAATGATGCCCTTGGCCAAAAAGGGCGTATGCGTTTTTTCCTGAATATATTCAGGAAAAAACGCATACGCCCTTTTTGGCCAACCAAGCAACCTGGAAAGGCCAATCAGCGCTCCAAAGAAGTCTCGCTTCCCAGCGGGCAAAAGGGCCATGCGGAAAAAAGTGTCCAAACCAGAAATGCAGGACCGGCCATGGAGAAATGGGAGCCTTGCTACGCTGATGGGTGGGATGTAAATTGCCACAGCCACTCTGGAGAAGTGTACGGTGTGTCCTGAAACATCTAAAAAACACAGCTTGGAGAGCATAGGGCACTTCCACTCATGGCCGTATAAATTGGGAAAACTAAAAATCAGCAAGACACAGGCACCCCAAAGTTTAGGGCTGCTCTGTTGACAAGAACCCCCACTTCATTACACCTTAAATATCCTAGGAAATAGAAAAATGGATAAAGAAGTTGAGGTCCTCATGTACAACGGAATATCACTCAGCCATAAAATCAACGTCATAAGGCTAGTAGCAGCACGATGAGTGGATTTAGGTCCGACGATTCTAAGTGAAATAAGTCACACAGAAAAAGACACTTATCATAAGATACCACTTAGAGAGGGAATGTAAAAACCGTTACACTTGAACTGAATTACAAAACAGAACAGAGTCACACGTTTAGAAAACACACTATGGCTGCTGAACGGGAAAGGTGAGGTGGGGTGATGCATAAAACAAGGGTTTCAAATTAGCTCAGATACCGTTCCATAAACCCAATATGTAATAGACAAGACCTACTCCTTGCTCAGTGAAATGGACTCAACACCCCCTATTCACCGCACAAGAATATATCTGACTAGTAAAAATCTTCAAACCTATGTATTGATATCTCTCTGTAAGTGAGTCAAGGGGGTGTAAAGCGGCATAAACACAGCCGTGAAAAGCAGCTAAACCCCATTATAAAAATAAATTACTTTTCAAAACCCGTGAAACAAAGACAGTGAAAGAGAGAGAAATTCTTACACATTTCGTTCAGGGGCTGTGATGCAACCTGGATTGACCATATCTAGACCCACAGCTGATTGAGACATAAGGGTGGACACTCTTGGGGCTGAGAGGTTTGGTGAGGTTGGGTGAGCCAACGCAGACCCTTTAAAGTAATACTGCATGGTACCCATCCCATGGGTCCCAAATCTCCAGGTTCCAGGGCATCTTCCTACATCGAAAACATGCATGAGAAGCCCAGAAGATGGTACACCGTGTGATCGGGAAAGGTTTCTAAAACGCACCTCATTTCTCATCTCCTTGTGCTCGGGTTCGCCATTCCAGCCACTTTACTAGCCATCTCCCTCCTTGGAGAATCAGCACCTTTAACCTCCTGTTCCGTACAGGTTGCAATTTGTCCTGAGGATGAACGGGAAGAGGGCGAACCAATGAGAGACTAGCTCTAGGTGTTGGGACAGGCACAGGTCACTCTATTTTCCCATCAGGAAGAAGAATTAACCACAAGCTCAGCCTGCCCCCCCAGAACCAGAAGAGGGCCTGAAGCAATCCTGCACTTTTGCGGCCAGCTCCCAAAAAAGCGAGTTGTAAAATGGAGCTCAGGGGCACTGCAATTCACAAACCTGCAGAGTTTTAAATGATACCTCTCGTCCACAAATATATTGAGGGAAGTCAACGAAGAGGATTTGAAAGCAAGGCAGAATTGCAGGAAACAGATTTCAGGAGGTACATTCGAATCGCCTTGAAAGCACATGAAAAGCGGCAAAACGTGGACAATGATGTCCTTGGCCAAAAAGGGCGTATGCGTTTTTTCCTGAATATATTCAGGAAAAAACGCATACGCTCTTTTTGGCCAACCAAGCAACCTGGAAAGGCAAATCACCGCTCCAAAGAAGTCTCGCTTCCCAGCGGGCAAAAGGGCCATGCGGAAAAAAGTGTCCAAACCAGAAATGCAGGACTGGCCATGGAGAAATGGGAGCCTTGCTACGCTGATGGGCGGGATGTAAATTGCCAACAGCCACTCTGGAGAAGTGTACGGTGTGTCCTGAAACATCTAAAAAACAGTTTGGAGAGCATAGGGCACTTCCACTCATGGGCGTATAAATTGGGAAAACTAAAAATCAGCAAGACACAGGCACCCCAAAGTTTAGGGCTGCTCTGTTGACAAGAACCCCCACTTCATTACACCTTAAATATCCTAGGAAAGAGAAAAATGGATAAAGAAGTTGTGGTCCTCATGTATAATGGAATATCACTCAGCCATGAAATCAACGTCATAAGGCTAGTAGCAGCACGATGAGTGGATTTAGGTCCGACGATTCTAAGTGAAATAAGTAACACAGAAACAGACACTTATCATAAGATATCACTTATAGAGGGAATGTAAAAACCGCTACACTTGAACTGAATTACAAAACAGAACAGAGTCACACGTTCAGAAAACACACTATGGCTGCTGAAGCGGAAAGGTGAGGTGGGGTGATGCATAAAACAAGGGTTTCAAATTAGCTCAGATACCGTTCCATAAACCCAATATGTAATAGACAAGACCTACTCCTTGCTCAGTGAAATGGACTCAACACCCCCTATTCACCGCACAAGAATATATCTGACTAGTAAGAATCGTCAAACCTATGTACTGATATCTCTCTGTAAGTGAGTCAAGGGGGTGTAAAGCGGCATAAACACAGCCGTGAAAAGCAGCTAAACCCCATTATAAAAATAAATTACTTTTCAAAACCCGTGAAACAAAGACAGTGGAAGAGAGAGAAATTCTTACAAAATTCGTTCAGGGGCTGTGATGGAACCTGGATTGACCATAACTAGACCCACAGCTGATTGAGACATAAGGGTGGACACTCTTGGGGCTGAAAGGTTTGGTGAGGTTGTGTGAGCCAACGCAGACCCTTTAAAGTAATACTGCATGGTACCCATCCCATGGGTCCCAAATCTCTAGGTTAAAGGGCATCTTCCTACATCGAAAACATGCATGAGAAACCCAGAAGATGGTACACCATGTGATCGGGAAAGGTTTCTAAAACGCACCTCATTTCTCATCTCCTTGTGCTCGGGTTCGCCATTCCAGCCGCTTTACTAGCCATCTCCCTCCTTGGAGAATCAGCACCTTTAACCTCCTGTTCCGTACAGGTTGCAATTTTTCCTGAGGATGAACGGGAAGAGGGCGAACCAATGAGAGACTAGCTCTAGGTGTTGGGACAGGCACAGGTCACTCTATTTTCCCATCAGGAAGAAGAATTAACCGCAAGCTCAGCCTGCCCCCCAGAACCAGAAGAGGGCCTGAAGCAATCCTGCACTTTTGCGTCCAGCTCCCAAAAAAGCGAGTTGAAAAATGGAGCTCATGGGCACTGCAATTCACAAACCTGCAGAGTTAAAAATGATAACTCTCGTCCACAAATATATTGAGGGAAGGCAACGAAGAGGATTTGAATGCAAGGCCGAATTCCAGGAAAAAGTTTTCAGGAGGTAGATTCGAATAAGCTTCAAAGCACATGAAAAGAGGCAAAACGTGGACAACGATGCCCTTGGCCAAAAAGGGCGTATGCGTTTTTTCCTGAATATATTCAGGAAAAAACGCATACGCCCTTTTTGGCCAACCAAGCAATCTGGAAAGGCAAATCAGCGCTCCAAAGAAGTCTCGCTTCCCATCGGGCAAAAGGGCCATGCGGAAAAATGTGTCAAAACCAGAAATGCAGGACCGGCCATGGAGAAATGGGAGCCTTGCGACGCTGATGGGCGGGATGTAAATTGCCAACAGCCACTCTGGAGAAGTGTACGGTGTGTCCTGAAACATCTAAAAAACACAGCTTAGAGAGCATAGGGCACTTCCACTCATGGGCGTATAAATTGGGAAAACTAAAAATCAGCAAGACGCAGGCACTCCAAAGTTTACGGCTGTTCTATAGACAGGAACCTCCACTTTATTACACCTTAAATATCATAAGAAAGAGTAAAATGGATAAAGAAGTTGTGTTCCTCATGTACAATGGAATATCACTCAGCCATGAAATCAACGTCATAAGGCTAGTAGCAGCATGATGAGTGGATTTAGGTCCGACGATTCTAAGTGAAATAAGTCACACAGAAAAAGACACTTATCATAAGATATCACTTATAGAGGGAATGTAAAAACCGCTACACTTGAACTGAATTACAAAACAGAACAGAATCACACGTTTAGAAAACATACTATGGCTGCTGAACGGGAAAGGTGAGGTGGGGTGATGCATAAAACAAGGGTTTCAAATTAGCTCAGATACCGTTCCATAAACCCAATATGTAATAGACAAGACCTATTCCTTGCTCAGTGAACTGGACTCAACACCCCCTATTCACCGCACAAGAATATATCTGACTAGTAAGAATCTTCAAACCTATGTATTGATATCTCTCTGTAAGTGAGTCAAGTGGGTGTAAAGCGGCATAAACACAGCAGTGAAAAGCAGCTAAACCCCATTATAAAAATAAACTACTTTTAAATTCCCATGAAACAAAGACGTTGAAAGACAGAGAAATTCTCACACAATTCATTCAGGGGCTGTGATGCAACCTAGATTGACCATATCTAGATCCACAGCTGGATGAGACATAAGGGTGGACACTTTTGGGGCTGAAGCCTCCTTCCCTAGTTACCAGATTGGGGAATGTGGAAAGGCTGCCGCCCTCCGGCCGTTACCTGCCAAAGCAGCTTTCAAATCTGTGCTAATGGTCACTTCATATGAACAAGTACTTCAGGGCTGTAAATGGAACCTGCCTTCAAAATGTCTTGAGGGAGATAATGGCCAAAAATTTTCAAAATGTGACACTTACTTTAATAAAACACTTTGAAGAACTAAGCTGTAATCACAGTTTGATAAATAGAAAGGGCATGCTTTAAAGCTCAATTTCAACAGATTTTGGGACACATGCAAATTCAACCACAGAGAGGTATCAGCTCGCACCTGTTAGAATAACCATCAGCAAGAGAACTACAAACAATAAATATTGAAGGTGTTTTGGAGAAATGCATACCCTCAATTTTAAGTGGGACGTAACCTGGAAAGAGCCACTAATGAGAACTGAATGGTGGTGCCTTTAAAACGTACACACTGAGCTACCATATGATACAGCAAGCCCACTCCTTGGCCTATAACATAAGAAGATAGAACTGGAAAGACACAGCCAAGCAAATATGCATTGCAGCAGTATTACAATAGCCAAGACATGGAGGCAACCAGAAAGTCCATCAAGAGGTGCGTGGCCAAAGAAGAACTGGTACACGTACAGATGGAATATTAGCCAGGGAAAAAAATGAAACAATGCCATTTGCAGCACCATGTATGATTCTTGAGGTAATCAGGCAAATTGTACTAAGTCAGAAAGCCAAAGACACATATCCTATAATATCACTTATAGGTCTTAGCTAAAAATTCATACCAATGAAGATATTTCCACAGAGAAATGCAATCACAGATTCATTAAACAAACTTATGGTTCACCAAATGGAAAGGTGTGAGGATTGGATACATTAGGATATTGGGGTTAAGATAGATATAGAAACACATGTGAAATATGTAATCACCAAAGACCTATGTAATACCAAGACAAGACTGCTCAACATTGTGTCATAACCTACATGGGAAAATGATCCAAAGAAGAATAGATATATGTATATGTTTAAAAGAACCACATCTTGCACACCTAGAAGAAACAAAACATTTTAATCAAATTTGCTCTGACAAAAAATAAAAATTAGATTAAAAAAAAAACAAGAAGTAGTGAGACATAAACTTAAGGGGCTTTTTGCTGGCACATTGCATTCTAATTTACAACCAGAACATGAATTCCATTAAGGCTCTGTCATCACTAATAAAGCAGCTTTATAAGCAATGTTGAAGGTAGCTTAAAAGAAGTCTCACTAATTATTGATAGTAACAAGGAAACAAAGAAAAGTAAAAATCTCACTGCAAAAAGTATACATAGGGTAAGGATAGTAGATCAAACACTTATTAAACTTCTGTAAAGAATAAAAGACAACAGTAGTATGTTTTTTTAAAAAGAGAGGGCCCAAATAAATCTGAAATGAAAGAGATGATGTTACAACAGACAGACACCACAGAAATACAAAGTATCCTAAGATACACACAGGGTAACTCAGGGCTCAGACTGGACAGAGCCCACTCTCCAGTCCCCTGCACATGACTTACAGGAGCCTCAGGAACTGAGGAGGGGGTCCCTGAGGAGAGACTCAAGATAGAATATGGTAGGCATTAACATGACTGCATTCATCTTAAACATGCCTGAACTACATTCACACGAGATGATTTTGTCCTGTATGTACATGGGCACCTCTAGTCGGAACTGCAGATCTTTGGCTTCAACACCTCTACTGACAACATTAGCTTCACCTGCTGTGGACCGTCTCCTATAGGATTTCTAGAACCACAAAACATCGAAGCTTCACAGGACCCAGAGTCTGTGCGACTCCACGCAGAGTCTCAGAGTCTCAACTCCACTCAGATACTCCACTCATGGAGGGCACAAACAAAGTAGTGTGCACATCAGGACCCAGGGGAAGGAGCAGTGACCCTGTAGGAGAATGATCAGAACTACCTGCTACTTTTAGAGGGTCTCCTGCAGAGGCAGGTGGTGGCTGTGGCTGTGGCTCACCGTGAGGACAACGACAATGGCAGCAGAAGTTCTGGGAAATACTCCTTGGTGTGAGCCCTCCCAGAGTCCGCCATTAGCCCCACCAAGAGCAAGGTAGGCTCCAGTGCTGGGTCGCCTCAGGCCAAACCACCAACAGGGAGGGAACCCAGCCCCATGCATCAGCAGACAAGCGGATTAAACTTTTTATTAAAGTTTTATTTAATCCGCAGACAAGCGGATTAAAGCGCTGCCCACCAAAGCAACACCCAGCTCTACCCACCACCAGTCCCTCCCATCAGGAAGCTTGCACAAGCCTCTAAGATAGACTCATCCACCAGAGAGCAGAGAGCAGAAGCAAGAAGAACTACAATTCTGCAGCCTGTGGAAGGAAAACCACATTCACAGAAACATAGACAAAATGAAAAGGCAGAGGACTTTATACCAGATCAAGGAACAAGATAAAAACCCCAGAAAAAAAAAACGAAATGACGTGGAGATAGGGAACCTTCCCGAAAAAGAATTCAGAATAATGATAGTGAAGTTGAGCCAAGACCTTGGAAAAAGAAAGGAGGCAAAGATGGAGAAGACACAAAAAATGCTTAACAAAGACCTAGAAGAATTAAGGAACAAACACCTAGAAGAATTAAAGAACAAACAAACAGAGGTGAACAATGTAATAACTGAAATGAAAAATATACTAGAAGGAATCAGTAGCAGAATAACTGTGGCAGAAGAACGGATAAGTGACCTGGAAGACAGAAAGGTGGAAATCACTGCCATGGAACAGAATAAAGAAAAAGAATGAAAATAAATGAAGACACCCCAAGAGTCCTCTGGGACAACATTAAACACAACAACATTCGCATGATAGGGATCCCAGAAGGAGAAGAGAGAGAAAGGACCCGAGAATATATTTGAAGAGATTATGGTCAAAAACTTCCCTAGCATGGGAAAAGAAATAGCCACCCAAGTCCAGAAGCACAGAGAGTCCCAGGCAGGATAAACCAAAGGAGAAAAATGACAAGACACATAGTAATCAAATTGACAAAAATTAACGACAAAGAAAAATTATTGAAAGCAGCAAGGGAAAAATGACAAATAACATACAAGGGAACTCCCATAAGGATAACAGCTGATTTCTCAGCAGAAAATCTGCAAGCCAGAAGGGAGTGGCATGATCAATTTAAAGTGATGAAAGGGAAGAACCTACAACCAAGAGTACTCCACCCTGCAAAGGTCTCATTCAGATTTGATGGAGAAATCAAAAGCCTTACAGACAAGCAAAAGCTAAGAGAATTCAGCACCATGAAACCAGCTCTACCCCAAATGCTAAAGGAACTTCTCTAAGTGGGAAACACAAGAGAAGAAAAGGACCCACCAAGACAACCCCATAACAATTAAGAAAATAGTAATAGGAACATACATATCGATAATTACCTTAAACGTGAATGCACTAAATGTTCCAACCAAAAGACACAGGCTCGCTGAATGGATACAAAAACAAGACCCATATATATGCTGTCTACAAGAGACCCATTTCAGACCTAGGGACACACACAGACTGAAAGTGAGGCGATGGAAAAATATATTCTATGCAAATGAAAATCAAAAGAAAGCTGGAGTAGCAATACTCATATCAGATAAAATAGACTTTAAAATAAAGAATGTTACAAGAGACAAGGAAAGACAGTACATAATGGTCAAGGGATCAATCCAAGAAGAAGATATAACAATTATAAATATATATGTACCCAACATAGGAGCACCTCAATGTATAAGGCAACCGCTAACAGCTATAAAAGAGGAAATCAACAGTAACACAATAATAGTGGGGGACTTTAACAGCTCACTTACACCAGTGGAGATCAGCCAGACAGAAAATTAATAAGGAAACACAAGCTTTAAATGACACAATAGACCAGATAGAGTTAATTGATATTTATAGGACATTCCATCCAAAAACAGCAGATTACACGTTCTTCTTAACTGCACACGGAACATTCTCCAAGATAGATCACATCTTGGGTCACAAAGCCTCAGTAAATTTAAGAAAACTGAAATCATGTCAAGCAGCTGTTCCAACCACAATGCTATGAGATTAGAAATCAATTACACGGAAAAATACCGTAAAAAACACAAACACATGGAGGCTAAACAATACGTTACTAAATAACCAAGAGATCACTGAAGAAATCAAAGAGGAAATCAAAAACTACCTAGAGACAAATGACAACAAAAACACGATGATCCAAAACCTATGGGATGCAGCAAAAGCAGTTCTAAGAGGGAAGTTTATAGCAATACAAGCCTACCTCAAGAAACAAGAAAAATCTCAAATAAACAATCTAACCTTACACCTAGAGGAACTAGAGAAAGAAGAACAAAACCCAAAGTTAGTAGAAGGAAAGAAATCTTAAAGATCAGAGCAGAAATAAATGAAATAGAAACAAAGAAAATGAAAGCAAAGATCAATAAAACTAAAAGCTGGTTCTTTGAGAAGATAAGCAATAATGATCAACCTTTAGCCAGACTCAAGAAAAAGAGGGAGAGGACTCAAATCAACAAAATTAGAAGTGAAAAAGGAGAAGTTACAACAGACACCACAGGAATACAAAGCATCCTAAGAGACTACTACAAGCAAATCTATGCCAATAAAATGGACAACCTGGAAGAAATGGACAAATTCTTAGAAAGGGATAACCTTCCAAGACTGAACCAGGAAGAAATAGAAAATATGAACAAACCTATCACAAGCAATGAAATTGAAACTGTGATTAAAAATCTTCCAACAAACAAAAGTCCAGAACCGGATGGCATCACAGGTGAATTCTATCAAACATTTAGAGAAGAGCTAACACCCAACCTTCTCAAATTCTTCAAAACAATTGCAGGGGAAGGAACACTCCCAAACTCATTCTATGAGACCACCATCACCCTGATACCAAAATCAGACAGAGATACTACAAGGAAAGAAAATTATAGACCAATATCACTGATGAATATAGATGTAAAAATCCTCAACCAAATACTAGCAAACAGAATCGAACAACACATTAAAAGGATCATACACCATGATCAAGTGGGGTGTATCCCAGGGATGCAAGGATTCTTCAATATACACAAATCAATGTGAATACACCATATTAACAAATTGTAGAATAAAACCATATGATCATCTCAATAGATGAAGGAAAAGATTTTGTGAAAATTCAACACCCATTTATGATAAAAACTCTGCAGAGTGTGGGCATAGAGGGAAACTACCTCAACATAATAAAGGCCATATATGACAAACCCGCAGCAAACACCATTCTCAATGGTGAAAAACTGCAAGCGTTTCCTCTAAGATCAGGAACAAGACGAGGATGTCCACTCTCACCACTGCTATTCAACATAGTTTTGGAAGTCCTAGCCATGGCAATCAGAGAAGAAAAAGAAATAAAAGGAATACAAAAAGGAAAAGAAGGAGTACAATTGTCACTGTTTGCAGATGACATGATATCATAGATAGAGAATCCTAAAGATGCCACCAGAAAACCACTGGAGCTAATCAATGAATCTGGTAAAGTTGCAGGATACAAAATTAATGCACAGAAATTGCTTGCATTCCTATACACTAACAATGAAAGATCAGAAAGAGAAATTAAGGAAACAATCCCATTACCACTGCAACAAAAAGAATAAAATACCTAGGAATAAACCTACCTAAGGAAGTAAAAGACCTGTACTCAGAAAACTATAAGACACTGATGAAAGAAATCAAAGATGATATAAACAGATGGAGACATATACCATGTTCTTGGATTAGAAGAATCAATATTGTGAAAATGACTATACTACCCAAAGCAATCTACAGATTTAATGCAATCCCGATCAAAATACCTTTGGCATTTTCTACGGAACAAGAAAAAAAAATCTTAAAATTTGTAGGGAGACACAAAAGACCTTGGATAGCCAAAGCAGTCTTCAGGGGGAAAAAAAAGAGCTGGAGGAATCAGACTTCCAGACTTCAGACTATATTACAAAGCTACAGTAATCAAGATAATATGGTACTGACACAAAAACAGAAATATAGGTCAATAGAACAGGATAGAAAGCACAGAGATAAACCCACATACCTATGGTTAACTAATCTATGACAAAGGAGGCAAGGGTATACAACGGAGAAAAGACAGTGTCTTCAGTAAGTGGTGCTGGGAAAACTGGACAGCTACATGTAAAAGAATGAAATTAGAACCCTCCCTAACACCATACACAAAAATAAACTCAAAATGGATTAGAGACCTAAATATAAGACCAGCCACTATAAAACTCTTAGAGGAAAACATAAGCAGAACAGTCTATGACATAAATCACAGCAAGATCCTTTTTGACCCACCTCCTAGAGAAATGGAAATAAAAACAAAAATAAAAAAATGGGACCTAATGAAACATAAATTCTTTTGCACAGCAAAGGAAAACATAAGCAAGATGAAAAGACAACCATCAGAATGGGAGAAAATATTTTCAAATGAAGCAAATGGCAAAGGATTAATCTCCAAAAAGCAGCTCATGTAGCTCAATATCACAAAACCAAACAACCCAATCCAAAAATGGGCAGAAGACCTAAATAGACATTTCTCCAAAGAAGATATACAGGTTGCCAACAAACACATGAAAGATGCTGAACATCACTAATCATTAGAGAAATGCAAATCAAAACTACAGCGAGGTATCACCTCACACCAGTCAGAATGGCCATCATCAAAAAATCTACCAACAATAAATGCTGGAGAGGCATTAATTGGAGAAAAGGGAACCCTCTTGCACTGTTGGTGGGAATGTAAATTGATATAGCCACTAGGGAGAACGGTATGAAGGTTCCTTAAAAACTAAAAATAGAACTACCATACAACCCAGCAAACCCACTCCTGGACATTTACCCTGAGAAAACCATAATTCAAAAAGAGTCATGTACCACAATGTTCACTGTAGCTCTATTTACAATAGCCAGGACATGGAAGCAACCTAAGTGTCCATCAACAGATAAATGGATAAAGAAGATGTGGCACATATATACAATGGAACATGATTCAGCCATAAAAAGAAACGAAATTGAGTTATTTTTAGTGAGGTGGATGGATCTAGAGTCTGTCCTACAGAGTGAAGTAAGTCAGAAAGAGAAAAACAAACACCGTATGCTAACACATATATATGGAATCTAAAAAAAAAAGTTTATGTAGAACCTAGGGGCAGGAAAGGATTAAGGACACAGACGTAGAGAAAGGACTTGAGGACATGGGGAGGGGGTAGGGTAAGCTGGGACAAAGTGAGAGAGTGGTATGGACATATATACAGTACCAAATGTAAAATTGATAGCTACTGGGAAGCAGCCACATAGCACAGGGAGACCAGCTCTGTGCTTTGTGACCACCTAAAAGGGTGGGATAAGGGAGTGAGAGGGAGGTGCAAGAGGGAGGGGATATGGTGTTATATGTATACGCATAGCTGATTCAGTTTTTTATACAGCAGAAACTAACACACAATTGTAAAGCAATTATACTCCATTAAAGATGTAAAAGAAAAAAAAAAAAAAGGAAAGCCCAGAGATAAACCTACACACCTCTGACCCACTAATCTATGACAAAGGAGGCAAGGATATACAATGGAGAAAAGACAGTCTCTTCAATAAGTGGTGCTGGGAAAAATGGACAGCTACATGTAAAAGAATGAAATTAGAACACTCCCTAACACCATACACAAAAAATAAACTCAAAATGCATTAGAGACCAAAATGTAAGACCGGACACTATAAAACTCTTAGAGGAAAACATAGGAAGAATACTCTTTGACATAAATCACAGCAAGGTCTTTTTTGATCCACCTCCTAGAGTAATGGAATAAGAAACAATAATAAACAAATGGGAGCAAATGAAACCTAAAAGCTTTTGCAAAGCAAAGGAAACTACAAACAAGACGAAAAGACAACCCTCAGAATGGGAGAAAATATTTGCAAACGAATCAATGGACAAAGGATTAATCTCCAATGTATATAAACAGCTCATGCAGCTCAACAGTAAAAAAACAAACAACCCAATCCAAAAATGGGCAGATGACGTAAATAGACATTTGTCCCAAGAAGACATACAGATGACCAAGAAGCACATGAAAAGCTGCTCAACATCACTAATTATTAGAGAAATATAAACCAAAACTACAATGAGTTATCACCTCACACGAGTTAGAATGGGCATCATCAGAAAATCTACAAACAACAAATGCTGGAGAGGGTGTGGAGAAAAGGGAACCCTCTTACACTATTTGTGGGAATGTAAGTTGATACAGTCACTATGGAGAACAGTATGGAGGTTCCTTAAAAAACTAAAAATAGAATTACCGTGTGACCCAGCAATCCCACTACTGGCCATATACCCAGAGAAAACCATAATTCAAAAAGACATATTCACCACAATGTTCACTGCAGCACTATTTACAATAGCCAGGTCATGGAAGCAACCTAAATGCCCATAGACAGATGAACGGAAAAGATGTGCTACATATATAAAATGCAATATTTCTCAGCCATAAAAAGGAATGAAATTGGGTCATTTGTAGAGACGTGGATAGATCTAGAGACTGTCATACAGAGTGAAGTAAGTCAGAAAGAGAAAAACAAATATCGTATATTAACGCATACATGTGGAACCTAGAAAAATGGTACAGATGAGCCGGTTTGCAAGGCAGAAATAGAGACACAGATGTAGAGAACAAATGTATGGACACCAAGGGGGGAAAGTGGCAGGGTGGTGGTGGTGGGATGAATTGCGAGCCTGGGATTGACATATATACACTTATATGTATAAAATAGATAACCAATAAGAACCTGCTGTATAAAAAAATGAATAAAATAAATTCAAAAATTAAAAAATAATTAATACTTAAAAAAATAAAACAGAAAAAAAAGTTCTGTCCTTCCCATAGACGTATTTATATGAATGAATTATTTCCATGCTTATATCCATAAATACAAAAAGAGGAATAAAATTTACCTTGAACCAAAAAAGAAAAAAAAAAAACAGAACCCACTGGTCATACAGAGGAAAACCCTATCAGGGCACTTGCTCCAGTGGTAAACAATTCTGAAGTTGGTCACAGGTGGGGAATCATTTCCCATGCAGCCAGCAGCCCCAACACAAGGAGCGTCCTCATTGCAAAGCTGGGGGACCGTGAGGAGGCGTCTCTGAGTAAATGTGAGCTGAGCCCCAGGCCAGTTGCTGCTGAACTTTTCCCACCCTTCCCAGGTAAAACACCTGAATGTGTGCAAAGACTTTAAAAGCTAGAGGAAGGGGCTTGGACACGCAGGCCGACTTGGTGCCTGCAGGCCAGCCAGGATGGTCCTGGCCCTGGGCACTCGTCTGGAAGCTTTCCATTTCCCTGCCTGAGGTACCCCTCCTGTCCCGGCCCCCACTGCTTTTTTCCTTCCTCACCTCTGCCCGGGGAGAAATTCCAGCAGCAAGTATGGGTGACACATCCTCTTCTTTAGCAGGTGGCAGCAGGGCAACTCCTTCAGGAAGTCCAGCAGAGCCCCAGTCACACCGGGCCACTCATAGAGCCACGGGCCCTACTCCCTCCCACCATCCCAACCCCGAGACTGCTGACGGGGCAGAGAATATGGCGTCAGGCACAGCTGCAGAGGCTTTTGCTGCCTGGAGGGGTGTTTATATTGACCTCAACCCAGGCACACCTGGGAAGGGCTGGCCGGCCGGGTCAGGCTGCCAAGGTCAGCCAATCCTCGCCCCTCAGGGGCTCAGAGTTGCAGAAAATGGGCCTTGCTGCACCGGCCAGATCCAAGGAACAGGTGTAGGGTCCCGAGAGTCAGGATAGATAAGGGGCGGCAGCCCTGGCTTGTTTTCTAATCATTTCATCTGGTCCATGAGTGGGAGACAACTTCAAGAAGACCCTCTGCTAATGAGAGGAACCCAGGAGTCAGGGAGAGGAGGGGTGGTGGGTGCAGACAGAGGCCTGGTGCCCCGGATGCAGTGGAAGCCCCTGGAAGACCAGGCAGAGGGAGGCTGCACAGAGTGAAGCCTAGGGTCACAGACCTGTTGGAGCTGCTGTTTGTTAGTTCAAGCTCTGCTCTGAGGTGCTCTGTGTCAGCTCTGAGCTACAGTTGTGGTGGGGGTGCTCTGCAATGAGGGCTATGTGCACGGTTCCTGTGTGCCCAGCCCTGCCAGGGTACCTGTCCAGGGGAGCTCCATATCCAGGGAGGGGCCTGCCCACGAGAGCCCTGTGGGCTGCTGCGTACCTGCCCAGGTGAGCTCCATAACCTGGGAGGGGCCTGACCATGAGGGCCCCATGGGCTGCTGGGTACCTGCCCAGGTGAGCTCCATATCCTGGGAGTGGCCTAACACCGAGAGCCCCATGGGCAGCTGGGTACCTGCCCAGGTGAGCTCCATATCCTGTGAGGGGCCCGACCACAAGAGCCCCGTGGGCTGCTGGGTACCTGGTAGAGGACGCCAGGACAGTCAGTGAAGCCACAGAGGATATACATCTAGTAGTTCCAAATTCCTACACCCTGCTGGTCATTCTACCATCCAGCAGGACATGGTATTCTGTATTAGACTTCAATGATGCCTTCTTCTGTATTCCATTAGTCCCAGAGTCACAAGAAATTTTGGCTGTGAGTGGCAGGACTCAACATACAACAAAAGCAATGCTGCTGGGCCGTCCTGCCCCAGGGGTTCAAAAATTCCCACACCATCTTTTGGGAAACGTTAGCTAAAGACCTAAAAGATCTACCTCTGGAGAAGGGAACCCTCCTTCAATATGCAGATGACATTCTGATCACCAGCCCGACTAAGGAGGCCTCTGAACTACCTAGCCAATAAAAGATAGAAGGTGTCCAAGAAAAAGGCTCAAATATCACAAACTAAGGTGACCTTCCTGGGTTTCATTCATACAGAAGGTCGGAGAAGCCCACCCCAGGAAAGGGAAGAAGCCATTTGCTGCCTCACCCTTCCTGAATCTAGAAGACAGCTTAGGGGATCCTGGGGAGACCGGGGTTTGCTGCATCTGGATCCCTAACTACAGTCTAATAGCTGGGCCTCTATATGAAACACTGAAAGGAAAAGATGATGATCCTTTTGAATAGAATCCAGAAGCGGCCCTTCAAGAAGGGAAAGTGCAGTCAATTCAGACCCTTGCCCTGGACCTCCCTAAGTTAGCTAAACCCTTTGACCTTTACATTCCTGGTCCAAGGCAAATCGCCCTTGGAGTATTAGTGCAAAAACTGGGACCACTTGAAATGGAACAATGCAAGAATGCCCTCCAGGCATTGACCAGCCACCCCATCCGACCAGGATACTGGGGGTATCTAAAAACCTGGAAATCAGCAGCCCGCAAGGCCAGCTCCCTCCTAAGGGTAAAGGACGCCACTTGGTGATCCTAACCACCCACCATGCCCTGAAGTTGCAGGGATTGCTCCGTGGGCACAATGACCTCGAGTGAGGAGGCCCTCCAACACCAACCTCCGGAGAGACAACTGGGGGCAATGGGCCCCCATGACGACTCGTGTGACCATCACTTGACCTGGAGCTTCTCTCAGAAAACAACAAGAGTGTGCCCCAAAAGAGCAGACTATTGCTTACAGGACTTACTGCACCCAGAGCGGAGCTAATAAACTTGGCAAGGGAACCGTAAATAACGCTGCCACCATAGAAAAGCCTACAGACACTGCGGTGACGGAGGCCAATGAGACCGGCTGTACTCCTCCTACTTCAAAAGGCCGTTGACTGAGTGGCCGTCATGGTCCTGGATCACCACCAGCCCTGGAGTGTCTGGGAGTTGAGCAAGCAGGGCTCTGACACCTGGTGCTGTTTGTACGTTAATTCAGTGGCCTAACTGAAGAAAGCGCAGACTACTGGTCAGAGCATCTAGGCTGGCAGAAACCGTCAGCCTAAGGGGGTCGAACCAATGTGGAGCAGGGTAAAACCGCCCACCCGCCCCGCAACGTCTCTGAACATCTCTTTCCTGGACCCTTAAAGGTCATTAGAATCTATGAAACTTCCAATGCTGGTGCTCAGGCAGACGAGCAGTGAGGGAGGAGGCCTGGGGACAATCAACCTCACCTGGAGGCTGCTGGAGAGAAGTCCTGCCCCTCCCCCCAGGTATGAGGACACCCAACTCAGCACGAAGCATTTACAGAAGAGGTGTCTGCACCCTCAGCGCCCCACGAATGAGGAATGGGACAAAAGGCAGAGGAGGGCTTTGTCACTGGCAAAGCCCATTAAAAATTCCTGGGAGATAAAAATAGAATCTGGGCAATAAAATAAAGTCTATCCATTTTTTCCTTTGTACTTTGTCTAATTTCACTTGCTCCTAGGTTTCCACATGCAGAGGTCCCACACCCGGCACTTCAGACCCGATTTCCTAGTGCAAAATGGCTGGGCCGACACCTCAGCTCGTGGGGCCCTGTGCAGACTCTGCGACATAGAACCTGAGCTCCAGCCAACCCGGCCCTCGAGAGTTCCGCCCCCTCCCTCCCGCTGATGCTGACAGGATCCCTACACAGCAGCCCGGCCCACAACCCGCAGGGGAGCACACACTCTCACCTCTCCATTCTCTGATTAAAATATAAAGTTTTCCTTTGCTTCTGAACCAAAGTCAGTCTCGATCTGTTGGCTCCAATGACACTGGGCAGGGAGACCCTTGTTGGGGCCCACTCTGCAGGATCAGTAACAGAATTTGAGAACATTGTAACTTCAATGAACAGATGTGTGAGCCAAACTGTAATTAACATAGAGCAGTGTATAAGGCTCGTGTAAAATAAGATGTTTCTAACACTTCCATTTGATATTTCCATCACTTTATTATAAGCAAGTTCAGTGGAGGGGTTTGTCTTATTTGTCAGGTCAACAGTAGTGAAATGCAGTGATTTCTTTCCAAGGATGTACATCTAATAATCTTGGTTGAAGTTTCAACCTTGTTTTGAATGATTTTCCATTGAAAATGATACCTCTCTTTCAGCTCCTAGATTTCTGAGAAGTATAAAATCTTATATTTTTTTATTACCAAAGGGGAAAGGTGGGAGGAGGGATAAATTAACAGTTTCGGATTAACATATACACACTGCTATGTATAAAATATATCATCAACAAGGAACTACTGTATAGCACAGGGAACTATACTCAATATTTTTTAATGACCCCTAAGGGGAAATAATCTGAAAAACAATAGATATCTATATCAACATCATCTATCAACTACAGATAAAATGGAAACTAAAGGAGGCCGATGGTGAGCGTTTCTGAGCCTGAAGACTTCAATCATCTAAAGTTCGGACTCTGCCTACGGCCCAAGTCCCTTAATGAACACACATGTACCAGTAGCTTAAAAATTCCCCAGATTGGAGATCGGGGAGACACTGATTTGGAAAAATCCCTGGTGTTCTCCTTACATACACGGGACCTTTCCTACAGCTAAAACATGCTAGTGACACACAGAAGATGGAACACGGTTGGATCAGGAAGATTTTGGAAAAGGAACCAAAACTCCTAATTTCCTGGTTGTTGGATTCACCCCTCCAGCCATTTTCCTTAAAACCTCCCCACTTGAGGATGTCAGCACCTTCAACATCCAGTTGCACAGAATTTGGAATTTGTCCAAAGGAAGAAGGGGAAGGAGGAGAAACAAGGAGAGCCAAGCCCTAGATGCTCGGACAGGCACATGTCACTCTAATTTCCAATCAGGAAGAAGAATTAAGCAAAGGCTTAGCCTGCCACTGAGAACCAGAGTAGGGCCAGAAGCAAACCAGCGGCTCTGCGGGAAGCTCCCAAAAAGCGAGTTGAAAAATGGAGCTCAGGGGCACTGCAATTCATAAACCTGCAGAGTTTTAAATTATAACTATCGTCCAAAACTATATTGAGGGAAGGCAACGAAAAGGATTGGAAAGAAAGGCAGAATTGCAGGAAACAAATTTCAGGAGTTAGAATCGAATCGCCACTAAAGCACATGAAAAGCGGCCAAACGTCGACAAGGATGCCCTTGGCCAAAAAGGGCGTATGCATTTTTTCCTGAATAAATTCAGAAAAAAACGCATAGGCCCTTTTTGGCCAACCAAGCAAGCCGGAAATGCAAATCAGCACTACAAAGGAGTCTCACTTCCCATCGGTCAAAAGGAACTTCCTAAAAAAGTGTAAAAACAAGAAATGCAGGAGAGGACAAGGAGGAAAGGGAGCCTTGTTACACTGATGGGCGGGATGTAAATTGCCAATGGCGACTCTGCAGAAGGGTATGGTGTTTCCAAAAACATCTAAAAAACACAGCTACAGAGAAAGGGGCACTTCCACGCATGGGCGTATAAATTGGGAAATCTAAAAATCAGCAAGACACAGGCAACCCAAAGTTAAGGGTTGCTCTGTTGACAAGAACCTCCACTTCATTACACCTTAAATATCCTAGGAAACAGAAAAATGGATAAAGAAGTTTTGCTTCTTATGTACAATGGAATATCACTCAGCCATGAAATCAATGTCTTAACGCGAGTAGCAGCATGAGGAGTGGATTTAGTTTCGACGATTCTAAGTGAAATAAGTCACACAGAAAAAGACACTTATCATAAGATATCACTTATAGAGGGAATGTAAAAACCGTCACACTTGAACTGAATTACAAAACAGAAGAGAGTCACACTTTTAGAAGACACACTATGACTGCTTAACGGGAAAGGTGAGGTGGTGTGATACATGAAAGAAGGGTTTCAAATTAGTTCATATACCGTTCCATAAACCCAATATGTAATAGACAAGAACTACTCCTTGCTCAGTGAACTGGACTCAACACCCGCTATTCACCGCACAAGAATATATCTGACAAGTAAGAATCTTAAAACCTAGGTATTGATATCTCTCCGTAAGTGAGTCAAGTGGGTGTAAAGCGGCATAAACAGAGCAGTGAAAAGAAGCTAAACCCCATTATAAAAATAAATTTCTTTAAAACACCCATGAAACAAAGACAATGAAAGAGAGAGAAATTCTTACACAATTCGGTCAGGGGCTGTGATACAACCTGTATTGACCATATCTATACCCACAGCTGGATGAGACATAAGGGTGGACACTCCTGGGGCTGAGAGGTTTGGTGAGGTTGGGTGAGCAAATGAAGACCTATTAAAGTAATACTGCGTGGTACCCATCCCATGGGTCCCAAATCTCCAAGTTCCAGGGCATCTTCCTACATCGAAAACATGCATGAGAAACCCAGAAGATGGTACACCGTGTGATCGGGAAAGGTTTCTAAAACGCACCTCATTTGTAATCTCCTTGTGCTCCGGTTCGCCATTCCAGCCCCTTGACTAGCAATCTCCCTACTTGGAGCATAAGCACCTTTAACCTCCTGTTCCGTACAGGTTGCAATTTGTCCTGAGGATGCATGGGAAGAAGGGGAACCAATGAGAGACTAGCTCTATATGTTGGGACAGGCACACATCACTCTATTTTCCCATCAGGAAGAAGAATTAACCACAGGCTCAACCTGGCCCCCGGAACCAGAAGAGGGCCTGAAGCAATCCTGCACTTTTGCGGCCAGCTCCCAAAAAAGCGAGTTGAAAAATTCAGGTCAGGGGCACTGCAATTCACAAAACCTGCGCAGTTATAAATGATAACTCTAGTCCACAAATAAATTGAGGGAAGGCAACGAAGAGGATTTGAAAGCAAGGCAGAATTGCAGGAAACAGATTTCAGGAGGTAGATTCGAATCGCCTTTAAAGCCCATGAAAAGCGGCAAAACGTCGACAGTGATGCCCTTGGCCAAAAAGGGCGTATGCGTTTTTTCCTGAATATATTCAGGAAAAAACACATACGCCCGTTTTGGCCAACCAAACAACCTGGCAAGGCAAATCAGCACTACAAAGAAGTCTCGCTTCCCATCGGTCAAAAGGGCCATGCTGAAAAATGTATCAAAACCAGAAATGCAGGACAGGCCATGGAGAAATGGGAGCCTTGCTACGCTGATGGGTGGGATGTAAATTGCCAACAGCCACTCTGGAGAAGTGTACGGTGTGTCCTGAAACATCGAAAAAACACAGCTTAGAGAGCATAGGGCACTTCCACTCATGGGTGTATAAATTGGGAAAACTAAATATCAGCAAGACACAGGCACCCCAAAGTTTATGGCTGCTCTGTTGACAGGAACCTCCACTTCATTACATCTTAAATAGCCCAGGAAAGTGAAAAATGGATAAAGAATTTGAGGTCCTTATGTAGAATGGGATATCTCTCAGGCATGACATCAATGTCATAATGTTAGTAGCAGCATGATGAGTGGATTTAGGTACAACGATTCTAAGTGAAATAAGTCACACAGAAAAAGACACTTATCATAAGATATCACTTATAGAGGGAATGTAAAAACCGTTACACTTGAACTGAATTACAAAACAGAAGAGAATCACACATTTAGAAAACACAATATGGCTGCTTAACGGGAAAGGTGAGGTGGGGTGATGCATAAAACAAGGGTTTCAAATTAGCCAACATACCGTTCCATAAACCCAATATGTAACAGACAACACTTACTCCTTGCTCAGTGAACTGGACTCAACACCCCCTATTCATCGCACAAGAATATTACTGACTAGTAAGAATCTTCAAACCTATGTATTGATATCTCTCTGTAAGTGAGTCAAGGGGGTGTAAAGCGGCATAAACACAGCCGTGAAAAGCAGCTAAACCCCATTATAAATATAAATTACTTTTAAAAACCCATGAAACAAAGACAGTGAAAGAGAGAGAAATACTCACACAATTCATTCAGGGGCTGTGATGCAACCTGGATTGACCATATCTGGACCCACAGCTGGATGAGACATAAGGGTGGACACTCTTGGGGCTGAGAGGTTTGGTGAGGTTGGGTGAGCCAACGCAGACCCTTTAAAGTAATACTGCGTGGTACCCAGCCCATGGGTCCCAAATCTCCAGGTACAAGGTCATCTTCCTACATCGAAAAGATGCATGAGAAACCCAGAAGATGGTACACCGTGTGATCCGGAAAGGTTTCTAAAACGCACCTCATTTCTCACCTCCTTGTGCTCCGGTTCGCCATTCCAGCCGCTTTAATAGCAACCTCCCTACTTGGAGCATCAGCACCTTTAACCTCCTGTTCCGTACAGGTTGCAATTTGTTCTGAAGATGAATGGGAAGAAGGGGAACCAATGAGAGACTAGCTCTATGTGTTGGGACAGGCACAGGTCACTCTATTTTCCCATCAGGAAGAAGAATTAACCACAGGCTCAGCCTGCCCCCCGGAACCAGAAGAGGGCCTGAAGCTGTACCGTAACCCTCACCCTAAACTTAACCCTAACCCTAACCCTAAGCTACCCTTGACGGCTTCTGCCTCCAATAGAGTTCCTAAGCACTAGTGTTTTAAGGAACAAGTAAAAAAGAGAATCCTAATGTGATTTCTTGATAATGGGTGTGTTCCTTATCTTATCCTAGTGTCTAAACTCTTCTCCATGGCTGGACCCCCAAATAATATTCCTTTACGTGCTAAGGGGTATCTAGAGAGTGGGATAGGTTTAATAACTACCCTCACCCTAACGCGTACCGTAACGCTAACCCCGACCCTAACCCTAACACGTACCCTAATCCTAACCCGTACCCAAAACCGAGCCCTAACCCTAACACTAACCCTAACCCTAACCCTAACCCATACCCTACGCCATAGCATAACGCCTCCCCGAACCCGAACCCTAAGCCGTACCCTAACCTTCACACTAACCCTAACCCTAAACCTAAGCTACCCTTGACTGCTTCTGCCTCCAATAGATTTCCTAAGCACTAGTGTATTAAGGAACAGGTTAAAAAGAGAATCCTAAAGTGATTTCTTGATAATGGGTGTGTTCCTTCTCTTATCCTAGTGTCTAAACTCTTCTCCATGGCTGGACCCCAAAATAATATTCCTTTATGTGCTAAGGGGTATCTAGAGAGTGGGATTGGTTTAATAACTACCCAAACCCTAACGCGTACCCTAACCCTAACCCCTACCCTAACTTTAACGCGTACTCTAATCCTAACCCGTACCCTAAACCGAGCCCTAACACTAACGCTAACCCTAAACCTAACCCTAAACCATACTCTATGCCCTACCCGAACCCCTCCCCGAACCCATACCCTAAACCGTACCCTAACCCTCACCCTCACCCTAACCGTAACCCTAAGCTACCCTTGACTGCTTCTGCCTCCAATAGATTTCCTAAGGACTAGTGTTTTAAGGAACAGGTTAAAATGAGAATCCTAATGTGATTTCTTGATAATGGGTGTGTTCCTTATCTTATCCTAGTGTCTAAACTCTTCTCCATGGCTAGACCCCCAAATGATATTCCTTTACGTGCTAAGGGGTATCTAGAGAGTGGGAAAGGTATAATAACGACCCTAACCCTAACGTGTACCCTAACCGTAAACCCTACCCTAACCCTCACGCGTACCCTAATCCTAAACCATACCCTAAACCGAGCCCTAACCCTAACACTAACCCTAACACTAATCCTAACCCATACCCTACGCCCTTCCCGAACCCGTTCCCGAACCTGTACCCTAAGTCGTACCCTAACCCGCACCCTAACCCTAACCCTAACCCTAAGCTACCCTTGACTGCTTCTGCCTCCAATAGATTTCCTCAGCACTAGTGTTTTAAGGAATAGGTTAAAAAGAGAATCCTAATGTGATTTCTTTATAATGGGTGTGAGCTTTATCTTATCCTAGTGTCAAAACACTTCTCCATGGCTGGACCCCCAAATAATATTCCTTTACGTGCTAAGGGGTATCTACAGAGTGGGATAGGTTTAATAACTACCCTAACCCTAATGCGTACCCTAACCCTAACCCCTACCCTTACACTAACGCATACACTAATCCTAAACAGTACCCTAAACCGAGCCCTAACCCTAACACTAACCCTAACCCTAACCCTAACCCATACCCTATGCCCTACCCGAACCCCTCACCTAACCCGTACCCTAAGCCGTACCCTAACCCTAACCCTAATGCTAAGCTACCCTTGACTGCTTCTGCCTCCAATAGATTTCCTAAACACTAGTGTTTTAAGGAACAGGTTAAAAAGAGAATCCTAATGTGATTTCTTGATAATGGGTGTGTTCCTTATCTTATCCTAGTGTCTAAACTCTTCTCCATAGCTGGACCCCCAAATAATATTCCTTTACGTGCTAAGGGGTATCTAGAGAGTGGGATAGGTTTAATAACGACCCTAACCCTAACGCGTACCCTAACCCTAACCCCTACCCAAACACTAACGCGTACCCTAATCCTAACCCGTACCCTAAACCGAGCCCTAACCCTAACACTAACCCTAACCCTAACCCTAACCCATACCCTACGCCGTACCCGAACCCCTCACCGAACCCGTACCCTAAGCCGTACACTAACCCTCACCCTAACCCTAACCCTAACCCTAAGCTACCCTTGACTGCTTCTGCCTCCAATAGATTTCCTAACCACTAGTGTTTTAAGAAACAGTTTAAAAAGAGAATCATATTGTGATTTCTTGATAATGGGTGTGTTCCTTATCTTCTCCTAGTGTCTAAACCCTTCTCCATGGCTGGACCCCCAAATAATATTCCTTTACGTGCTAAGGGGTATCTAGAGAGTGGGATAGGTTTAATAACTACCCTCACCCTAAAGCGTACCCTAACCCTAACCCCTAACCTAACACTAACGCGTACCCTAATCCTAACCCGTACCCTTAACCGAGCCCTAACCCTAACACTAACCCTAACCCTAACTCTAACCCATACCCTACGCCCTACCCGAACCCCTCCCCGAACCCGTACCCTAAGCCGTACCCTAACCCTCACCCTAACCCTAACCCTATCCCTAAGCTACCCTTGACGGCTTCTGCCTCCAATAGATTTCCTAAGCACTAGTGATTTAAGGAACAGGTTAAAAAGAGAATCCTAATGTGATTTCTTGATAATGGGTGTGTTCCTTATCTTCTCCTCTTGTCTAAACTCTTTTCCATGGCTGGACCCCCAAATAATATTCCTTTACGTGCTAAGGGGTATCTAGAGAGTGTGATAGGTTTATTAACTATCCTCACCCTAACGTGCACCTTAAACCTAACCCCTACCCTAACCCTAACGCGTACCCTAATCCTAACCCGTACCCCAAACCGAGCCCTAACACTAACACTAGCCCTAACCCTAACCCTAACCCATACCCTACGCCCTACCCGAACCCCTCCCCGAACCCGTATCCTAAGCCATACCCTAACCCTCACCCTAACCCTAACCCTAACCCTAAGCTACCCTTGACTGCTTCTGCCTCCAATAGATTTCCTAAGCACTAGTGTTTTAAGGAACAGGTTAAAAAGAGAATCCTAATGTGATTTCTTGATAATGGGTGTGTTCCTTATCTTCTCCTAGTGTCTAAACTCTTCTCCATGGCTGGACCCCCAAATAATATTCCTTTACGTGCTAAAGGGTATCTAGAGAGTGGGATAGGTTTAATAACTAACCTCACCCTATCGCATACCCTAACCCTAACCCCTAACCTAACACTAACGCGTACCCTAATCCTAAACCGTACCCTAAACCGAGCCCTAACCCTAACACTAACCCTAACCCTAACCCTAACCCATAGCCTACGCCCTACCCGAACCCCTCCCCGAACCCGTACCCTAAGCCGTACTCTAACCCTCACCCTAACCCTAACCCTAACCCTAAGCTTCCCTTGACTGCTTCTGCCTCCAATAGATTTCCTAAGCACTAGTGTTTTAAGGAACAGGTTAAAAAGAGAATCCTAATGTGATTTCTTGATAATGGGTGTGTTCCTTATCTTCTCCTCGTGTCTAAACTCTTCTCCATGGCTGGACCCCCAAATAATATTCCTTTACGTGCTAAGGGGTATCTAGAGAGTGGAATAGGTTTAATAACTACCCTCACCCTAACGCGTACCCTAACCCTAACCCTTACCCTAACCCTAACGCGTACCCTAATCCTAACCCGTACCCTAAACCCAGCCCTAACCCTAACACTAGCCCTAAACCTAACCCTAACCCATACCCTACGCCCTACCCGAACCCCTCCCCGAACCCGTACCCTAAGCCGTACCCTAACCCTCACCCTAACCCTAACCCTAACCCTAAGCTACCCTTGACTGCTTCTGCCTCCAATAGATTTCCTAAGCACTAGTGTTTTAAGGAACAGGTTAAGAAGAGAATCCTAATGTGATTTCTTGATAATGGGTGTGTTCCTTATCTTCTCCTCGTGTCTAAACTCTTCTCCATGGCTGGACCCCCAAATAATATTCCTGTACGTGCTAAGGGGTATCTAGAGAGTGGGATAGGTTTAATAACTACTCTCACCCTAACGCGTACCCTAACCCTAACCCTTACCCTAACCCTAAAGCGTACCCTAACCCTAACCGCTACCCTAACCCTAACGAGTACCCTAATCCTAACCCATACCCTAAACCGAGCCCTAACCCTAACACTAACCCTAACCCTAACCCATACCCTACACCCTACCCGAATCCCTCCCCGAACCCGTACCCTAAGCCGTACCCTAACCCTCACCCTAACCCTAACCCTAACCCTAAGCTACCCTTGACTGCTTCTGCCTCCAATAGATTTCCTAAGCACTAGTGTTTTAAGGAACAGGTTAAAAAGAGAATCCTAATGTGATTTCTTGATAATGGGTGTGTTCCTTATCTTCTCCTCGTGTCTAAACTCTTCTCCATGGCTGGACCCCCAAATAATATTCCTTTACGTGATAAGGGGTATCTAGAGAGTGGGATAGGTTTAATAACTACCCTCACCCTAACGCGTACCCTAACCCTAACCCTTACCCTAACCCTAACGCGTACCCTAATCCTAACCCGTACCCTAAACCGAGCCCTAACCCTAACACTAGCCCTAACCCTAACCCTAACCCATACCCTACGCCCTACCCGAACCCCTCCCCGAACCCGTACCCTAAGCCGTACCCTAACCCTCACCCTAACCCTAACTCTAACCCTAAGCTACCCTTGACTGCTTCTGCCTCCAATAGATTTCCTAAGCACTAGTGTTTTAAGGAACAGGTTAAAAAGAGAATCCTAATGTGATTTCTTGATAATGGGTGTGTTCCTTATCTTCTCCTAGTGTCTAAACTCTTCTCCATGGCTGGACCCCCAACTAATATTCCTTTACGTGCTAAGGGGTATCTAGAGAGTGGTATAGGTTTAAAAACTACCCTCACCCTAACGCGTAACCTAACCCTAACCGCTACCCTAACCCTAACGAGTACCCTAATCCTAACCCATACCCTAAACCGAGCCCTAACCCTAACACTAACCCTAACCCTAACCCTAACCCATACCCTACGCCCTACCCGAATCCCTCCCCGAACCCGTACCCTAAGCCGTACCCTAACCCTCACCCTAACCCTCACCCTAACCCTAAGCTACCCTTGAGTGCTTCTGCCTCCAATAGATTTCCTAACCACTAATGTTTTAAGGAACAGTTTAAAAAGAGAATCATATTGTGATTTCTTGATAATGGGTGTGTTCCTTATCTTCTCCTAGTGTCTAAAACCTTCTCCATGGCTGGACCCCCAAATAATATTCCTTTACGTGCTAAGGGATATCTAGAGAGTGGGATAGGTTTAATAACTACCCTCACCCTATCGCGTACCCTAACCCTAACACCTACCCTAACACTAACGCGTACCCTAATCCTAACCCGTACCCTAAACCGAGCCCTAACCCTAACCCTCACCCTAACCCTAACCCTAACCCTAAGCTACCCTTGACTGCTTCTGCCTCCAATAGATTTCCTAAGCACTAGTGTTTTAAGTAACAGGTTAAAAAGAGAATCCTAATGTGATTTCTTGATAATGGGTGTGTTCCTTATATTCTCCTCGTGTCTAAACTCTTCTCCAAGGCTGGACCCCCAAATAATATTTCTTTACGTGCTAAGGGGTATCTAGAGAGTGTGATAGGTTTAATAACTACCCCCACCCTAACGCGTACCCTAACCCTAACCCCTACCCTAACCCTAACGCGTACCCTAATCCTAACCCGTACCCTAAACCGAGCCCTAACCCTAACATTAACCCTAACCCTAACCCTAACCAATACCCTACGCCCTACCCGAACCCCTCCCTGAACCCGTACCCTAAGCCATACCCTAACCCTCACCCTAACCCTAACACTAACCCTAAGCTACCCTTGACTGCTTCTGCCTCCAATAGATTTCCTAAGCACTAGTGTTTTAAGGAACAGGTTAAAAAGAGAATCCTAATGTGATTTCGTGATAATGGGTGTGTTCCTTATCTTCTCCTCGTGTCTAAACTCTTCTCCATGGCTGGACCCCCAATAATATTCCTGTACGTGCTAAGGGGTATCTAGAGAGTGGAATAGGTTTAATAACTACCCTCACCCTAATGCGTACACTAACCCTAACACGTACCCTAATCCTAACCCGTACCCTAAACCGAGCCCTAACCCTAACACTAACCCTAACCCTAACCCTAACCCATACCCTACGCCCTACCCGAACCCCTCCCCGAACCCGTGCCCTAAGCCGTACCCTAACCCTCACCCTAACCCTAACCCTAACCCTAAGCTACCCTTGACGGCTTCTGCCTCCAATAGATTTCCTAAGCACTAGTGTTTTAAGGAACATGTTAAAAAGAGAATCCTAATGTGATTTCTTCATAATGGGTGTGTTCCTTAACTTCCCCTCGTGTCTAAACTCTTCTCCATGGATGGACCCCCAAATAATATTCCTTTATGTGCTAAGGGGTATCTAGAGAGTGTGATAGGTTTAATAACTAACCTCACCCTATCGCGTACACTAACCCTAACCCCTACCCTAACCCTAACGCGTACCCTAATCCTAACCCGTACCCTAAACCGAGCCCTAATCCTAACACTAACCCTAACCCTAACCCTAACACATACCCTACGCCCTACCCGAACCCCTCCCCGAACCCGTACCCTAAGCCATACCCTAGCCCTCACCCTAACCCAAACCCTAACCCTAAGCTACCCTTGACTGCTTCTGCCTCCAATAGATTTCCTAAGCACTAGTGTTTTAAGGAACAGGTTAAAAAGAGAATCCTAATGTGATTTTGTGATAATGGGTGTGTTCCTTATCTTCTCCTAGTGTCTAAACTCTTCTCCATGGCTGGACCCCCAAATAATATTCCTATACGTGATAAGGGGTATCTAGAGAGTGGGATAGGTTTATTAACTACCCTCACCCTAACGCGTACCCTAACCCTAACCGCTACCCTAACCCTAGCGCGTACCCTAATCCTAACCCGTACCCTAAACCGAGCCCTAACCCTAACACTAACTCTAACCCTAACCCAACCCATACCCTACGCCCTACCCGAACCCCTCCCTGAACCCGTACCCTAAACCGTACCCTAACCCTCACCCTAACCCTAACCCTAACCCTAAGCTACCCTTGACGGCTTCTGCCTCCAATAGATTTCCTAAGCACTAGTGTTTTAAGGAACAGGTTAAAAAGAGAATCCTAATGTGATTTCTTGATAATGGGTGTGTTCCTTATCTTCTCCTCGTGTCTAAACTCTTCTCCATGGCTGGACCCCCAAATAATATTCCTTTACGTGCTAAGGGGTATCTAGAGAGTGGGATAGGTTTAATAACTACCCTCACCCTAACGCGTACCCTAACCCTAACCCCTACCCTAACCCTAACGCGTACCCTAATCCTAACCCATACCCTACGCCCTTCCCGAACCCGTCCCCGAACCCGTACCCTAACCCTCACCCTAACCCTAACCCTAACCCTAAGCTACCCTTGACTGCTTCTGCCTCCAATAGATTTCCTCAGCACTAGTGTTTTAAGGAATAGGTTAAAAAGAGAATCCTAATGTGATTTCTTTATAATGGGTGTGATCTTTATCTTATCCTAGTGTCGAAACTCTTCTCCATGGCTGGACCCCAAAATAATATTCCTTTACGTGCTAAGGGGTATCTACAGAGTGGGATAGGTTTAATAACTACCCTAACCCTAATGCGTACCCTAACCCTAACCCCTACCCTAACACTAACGCATACACTAATCCTAAACCGTACCCTAAACCGAGCCCTAACCCTACCACTAACCCTAACCCTACCCCAAACCCATACCCTACGCCCTATCCGAACCCCTCACCTAACCCGTACCCTAAGCCGTACCCTAACCCTAACCCTAATGCTAAGCTACCCTTGACTGCTTCTGCCTGCAATAGATTTCCTAAACAGTAGTGTTTTAAAAAACAAGTTCAAAAGAGAATCCTAATGTGACTTCTTGATAATGGGTGTGTTCCTTATCTTATCCTGGTGTCTAAACTCTTCTCCATGGCTGGACCCCCAAATAATATTCTTTTACGTCCTAAGGGGTATCTAGAGAGTGGGATAGGTTTAATAACTACCCTCACCCTAACGCGTACCCTAACCCTAACCCCTAAACTAACCCTAACGCATACCCTAATCCTAACCCATACCATAAACCGAGACCTAACCCTAACACTAACAATAACCCTAACCCTAACCCATACCCTACGCCGTACCCGAACCCCTTCCCGAACCCGTACCCTAAGCCGTACCCTAACCCTCACCCTAACCCTAATCCTAACCCTAAGCTAGCCTTGACTGCTTCTGCCTCCAATAGATTTCCTAAGCACTAGTGTTTTAAGGAACAGGTTAAAAAGAGAATCCTAATGTGATTTCGTGATAATGGGTGTGTTCCTTATCTTCTCCTAGTGTCTAAACTCTTCTCCATGTCTGGACCCCCAAATAATATTCCTTTACGTGCTAAGGGGTATCTAGAGAGTGTGATAGGTTTAATAACTACCCCCACCCTAACGCGTACCCTAACCCTAACCCCTACCCTAACCCTAACGCGTACCCTAATCCTAACCCGTACCCTAAACCGAGCCCTAACCCTAACACTAACCCTAACCCTAACCCTAACCCATACCCTACGCCCTACCCGAACCCCTCCCCGAACCCGTGCCCTAAGCCGTACCCTAACCCTCACCCTAACCCTAACCCTAACCCTAAGCTACCCTTGACGGCTTCTGCCTCCAATAGATTTCCTAAGCACTAGTGTTTTAAGGAACATGTTAAAAAGAGAATCCTAATGTGATTTCTTGATAATGGGGGTGTTCCTTATCTTCTCCTCGTGTCTAAACTCTTCTCCATGGATGGACCCCCAAATAATATTCCTTTATGTGCTAAGGGGTATCTAGAGAGTGTGATAGGTTTAATAACTACCCTCACCCTATCGCGTACACTAACCCTAACCCCTACCCTAACCCTAACGCGTACCCTAATCCTAACCCGTACCCTAAACCGAGCCCTAATCCTAACACTAACCCTAACCCTAACCCTAACACATACCCTACGCCCTACCCGAACCCCTCCCCGAACCCGTACCCTAAGCCATACCCTAGCCCTCACCCTAACCCAAACCCTAACCCTAAGCTACCCTTGACTGCTTCTGCCTCCAATAGATTTCCTAAGCACTAGTGTTTTAAGGAACAGGTTAAAAAGAGAATCCTAATGTGATTTTGTGATAATGGGTGTGTTCCTTATCTTCTGCTAGTGTCTAAACTCTTCTCCATGGCTGGACCCCCAAATAATATTCCTATACGTGATAAGGGGTATCTAGAGAGTGGGATAGGTTTATTAACTACCCTCACCCTAACGCGTACCCTAACCCTAAACGCTACCCTAACCCTAGCGCGTACCCTAATCCTAACCCGTACCCTAAACCGAGCCCTAACCCTAACACTAACTCTAACCCTAACCCAACCCATACCCTACGCCCTACCCGAACCCCTCCCTGAACCCGTACCCTAAACCGTACCCTAACCCTCACCCTAACCCTAACCCTAACCCTAAGCTACCCTTGACGGCTTCTGCCTCCAATAGATTTCCTAAGCACTAGTGTTTTAAGGAACAGGTTAAAAAGAGAATCCTAATGTGATTTCTTGATAATGGGTGTGTTCCTTATCTTCTCCTCGTGTCTAAACTCTTCTCCATGGCTGGACCCCCAAATAATATTCCTTTACGTGCTAAGGGGTATCTAGAGAGTGGGATAGGTTTAATAACTACCCTCACCCTAACGCGTACCCTAACCCTAACCCCTACCCTAACCCTAACGCGTACCCTAATCCTAACCCATACCCTACGCCCTTCCCGAACCCGTCCCCGAACCCGTACCCTAACCCTCACCCTAACCCTAACCCTAACCCTAAGCTACCCTTGACTGCTTCTGCCTCCAATAGATTTCCTCAGCACTAGTGTTTTAAGGAATAGGTTAAAAAGAGAATCCTAATGTGATTTCTTTATAATGGGTGTGATCTTTATCTTATCCTAGTGTCGAAACTCTTCTCCATGGCTGGACCCCAAAATAATATTCCTTTACGTGCTAAGGGGTATCTACAGAGTGGGATAGGTTTAATAACTACCCTAACCCTAATGCGTACCCTAACCCTAACCCCTACCCTAACACTAACGCATACACTAATCCTAAACCGTACCCTAAACCGAGCCCTAACCCTACCACTAACCCTAACCCTACCCCAAACCCATACCCTACGCCCTATCCGAACCCCTCACCTAACCCGTACCCTAAGCCGTACCCTAACCCTAACCCTAATGCTAAGCTACCCTTGACTGCTTCTGCCTGCAATAGATTTCCTAAACAGTAGTGTTTTAAAAAACAAGTTCAAAAGAGAATCCTAATGTGACTTCTTGATAATGGGTGTGTTCCTTATCTTATCCTGGTGTCTAAACTCTTCTCCATGGCTGGACCCCCAAATAATATTCTTTTACGTCCTAAGGGGTATCTAGAGAGTGGGATAGGTTTAATAACTACCCTCACCCTAACGCGTACCCTAACCCTAACCCCTAAACTAACCCTAACGCATACCCTAATCCTAACCCATACCATAAACCGAGACCTAACCCTAACACTAACAATAACCCTAACCCTAACCCATACCCTACGCCGTACCCGAACCCCTTCCCGAACCCGTACCCTAAGCCGTACCCTAACCCTCACCCTAACCCTAATCCTAACCCTAAGCTAGCCTTGACTGCTTCTGCCTCCAATAGATTTCCTAAGCACTAGTGTTTTAAGGAACAGGTTAAAAAGAGAATCCTAATGTGATTTCGTGATAATGGGTGTGTTCCTTATCTTCTCCTAGTGTCTAAACTCTTCTCCATGTCTGGACCCCCAAATAATATTCCTTTACGTGCTAAGGGGTATCTAGAGAGTGTGATAGGTTTAATAACTACCCCCACCCTAACGCGTACCCTAACCCTAACCCCTACCCTAACCCTAACGCGTACCCTAATCCTAACCCGTACCCTAAACCGAGCCCTAACCCTAACACTAACCCTAACCCTAACCCTAACCCATACCCTACGCCCTACCCGAACCCCTCCCCGAACCCGTGCCCTAAGCCGTACCCTAACCCTCACCCTAACCCTAACCCTAACCCTAAGCTACCCTTGACGGCTTCTGCCTCCAATAGATTTCCTAAGCACTAGTGTTTTAAGGAACATGTTAAAAAGAGAATCCTAATGTGATTTCTTGATAATGGGGGTGTTCCTTATCTTCTCCTCGTGTCTAAACTCTTCTCCATGGATGGACCCCCAAATAATATTCCTTTATGTGCTAAGGGGTATCTAGAGAGTGTGATAGGTTTAATAACTACCCTCACCCTATCGCGTACACTAACCCTAACCCCTACCCTAACCCTAACGCGTACACTAATCCTAACCCGTACCCTAAACCGAGCCCTAATCCTAACACTAACCCTAACCCTAACCCATACCCTACGCCCTACCCGAACCCCTCCCCGAACCCGTACCCTAAGCCATACCCTAGCCCTAACCCTAATGCTAAGCTACCCTTGAATGCTTCTGCCTGCAATAGATTTCCTAAACAGTAGTGTTTTAAAAAACAAGTTCAAAAGAGAATCCTAATGTGACTTCTTGATAATGGGTGTGTTCCTTATCTTATCCTGGTGTCTAAACTCTTCTCCATGGCTGGACCCCCAAATAATATTCTTTTACGTCCTAAGGGGTATCTAGAGAGTGGGATAGGTTTAATAACTACCCTCACCCTAACGCGTACCCTAACCCTAACCCCTAACCTAACCCTAACGCATACCCTAATCCTAACCCATACAATAAACCGAGACCTAACCCTAACACTAACAATAACCCTAACCCTAACCCATAACCTACGCCGTACCCGAACCCCTTCCCGAACCCGTACCCTATGCCGTACCCTAACCCTCACCCTAACCCTAACCCTAACCCTAAGCTACCCTTGACGGCTTCTGCCTCCAATAGATTTCCTAAGCACTAGTGTTTTAAGGAACAGGTTAAAAAGAGAATCCTAATGTGATTTCGTGATAATGGGTGTGTTCCTTATCTTCTCCTAGTGTCTAAACTCTTCTCCATGGCTGGACCCCCAAATAATATTCCTTTACGTGCTAAGGGGTATCTAGAGAGTGGGATAGGTTTAATAACTACCCTCACCCTAACGCGTAACCTAACCCTAACCGCTACCCTAACCCTAACGAGTACCCTAATCCTAACCCATACCCTAAACCGAGCCCTAACCCTAACACTAACCCTAACCCTAACCCTAACCCATACCCTACGCCCTACCCGAACCCTTCCCCGAAACCGTACCCTAAGCCGTACCCTAACACTCACCCTAACCCTAACCCTAACCCTAAGCTACCCTTGAGTGCTTCTGCCTCCAATAGATTTCCTAACCACTAGTGTTTTAAGGAACAGTTTAAAAAGAGAATCATATTGTGATTTCTTGATAATGGGTGTGTTCCTTATCTTCTCCTAGTGTCTAAACCCTTCTCCATGGCTGGACCCCCAAATAATATTCCTTTACGTGCTAAGGGGTATCTAGAGAGTGGGATAGGTTTAATAACTACCCTCACCCTAAAGCGTACCCTAACCCTAACCGCTACCTTAACAATAACGCGTACCCTAATCCTAACCCGAACCCTTAACCGAGCCCTAACCCTAACACTAACCTTAACCCTAACTCTAACCCATACCCTACGCCCTATCCGAATCCCTCCCCGAACCCGTACCCTAAGCCGTACCCTAACCCTCACCTTAACCCTAACCCTAACCCTAAGCTACCCTTGACGGCTTCTGCCTCCAATAGATTTCCTAAGCACTAGTGTTTTAAGGAACAGGTTAAAAAGAGAATCCTAATGTGTTTTCGTGATAATGGGTGTGTTCCTTATCTTCTCCTAGTGTCTAAACTCTTCTCCATGGCTGGACCCCCAAATAATATTCCTTTACGTGCTAAGGGGTATCTAGAGAGTGGGATAGGTTTAATAACTAACCTCACCCTATCGCATACCCTAACCCTAACCCCTACCCTAACACTAACGCGTACCCTAATCCTAACCCGTACCCTAAACCGAGCCCTAAACCTAACAGTAACCCTAACCCTAACCCTAACCCATAGCCTACGCCCTACCCGAACCCCTCCCCGAACCCGTACCCTAAGCCGTACCCTAACCCTCACCCTAACCCTAACCCTAACCCTAAGCTACCCTTGACTGCTTCTGCCTCCAATAGATTTCCTAAGCACTAGTGTTTTAAGGAACAGGTTAAAAAGAGAATCCTAATGTGATTTCTTGATAATGGGGGTGTTCCTTATCTTCTCCTAGTGTCTAAACTCTTCTCCATGGCTGGACCCCCAAATAATATTCCTTTACGTGCTAAGGGGTATCTAGAGAGTGGGATAGGTTTAATAACTACCCTCACCCTAACGCGTACCCTAACCCTAACCCCTACCCTAACCCTAACGCGTACCCTAATCCTAACCCGTACCCTAAACCGAGCCCTAACCCTAACACTAGCCCTAACCCTAACCCTAACCCATACCCTACGCCCTACCCGAACACCTCCCCGAACCAGTGCCCTAAGCCGTACCCTAACCCTCACCCTAACCCTAACCCTAACCCTAAGCTACCCTTGACGGCTTCTGCCTCCAATAGATTTCCTAAGCACTAGTGTTTTAAGGAACATGTTAAAAAGAGAATCCTAATGTGATTTCTTGATAATGGGTGTGTTCCTTATCTTCTCCTCGTGTCTAAACTCTTCTCCATGGATGGACCCCCAAATAATATTCCTTTATGTGCTAAGGGGTATCTAGAGAGTGTGATAGGTTTAATGACTACCCTCACCCTATCGCGTACCCTAACCCTAACCCCTACCCTAACCCTAACGCGTACCCTAATCCTAACCCGTACCCTAAACCGAGCCCTAACCCTAACACTAACCCTAACCCTAACCCTAACCCATACCCTACGCCCTACCCGAACCCCTCCCTGAACCCGTACCCTAAGCCATACCCTAACCCTCACCCTAACCCTAACACTAACCCTAAGCTACCCTTGACTGCTTCTGCCTCCAATAGATTTCCTAAGCACTAGTGTTTTAAGGAACAGGTTAAAAAGAGAATCCTAATGTGATTTCGTGATAATGGGTGTGTTCCTTATCTTCTCCTAGTGTCTAAACTCTTCTCCATGGCTGGACCCCCAATAATATTCCTGTACGTGCTAAGGGGTATCCAGAGAGTGGGATAGGTTTAATAACTACCCTCACCCTAACGCGTACCCTAACACTAACCCCTACCCTAACCCTAACGCGTACCCTAATCCTAACCTATAACCTACACCGAGCCCTAACCCTAACACTAACTCTAACCGTAACCCTAACCCAAACCCTACGCCCTACACGAACCCCTCCACGAACCCGTACCCTAAGCCGTACCCTAACCCTCACCCTAACCCTAACCCTAACCCTAAGCTACCCTTGACGGCTTCTGCCTCCAAAAGCTTTCCTAAGCACTAGTGATTTAAGGAACAGGTTAAAAAGAGAATCCTAATGTGATTTATTGATAATGGGTGTGTTCCTTATCTTCTCCTCGTGTCTAAACTCTTCTCCATGGCTGGACCCCCAAATAATATTCCTTTACGTGCTAAGGGGTATCTAGAGAGTGGGATAGGTTTAATAACTACCCTCACCCTAACGCGTACCCTAACCCTAACCCCTACCCTAACCCTAACGCATACCCT